>NC_056737.1:587536303-587766303 GCF_019279795.1 Protopterus annectens | reverse complement strand
GTCAAACATGAACTTTAGACTTCTCTATAGTAAATATTATTTCTCCCCTAAGGAAACTGGCAAAGAGCAGGTTATAAAAAGCTTCATTGTAAATGTGAGAAGAAAATAGCGGGTTACACAAACCTAGCACATTGTCCCTTGGAGACTTATAAACATGAATCTCACTCTGTTGGAATAATAATTTAATAAAAGCAGCAGTTTGTGCTGAAATGTACTTGTTGATAGCAAAACAGCATAAGGCAGCCTATATTTATAGGCTCTTATTTTAGCACTACAGTACTGCTGTTGTAAAAGATTAAGGTCACCAGTGCTCAAAATACCCCATTTTCAGTATTCTACACAGTCTATAAAAGTGAAAGACGTACTTAAATACCATAGTCTAGCTACTAAAACTACACATATGTTAGCCTCTTCAGCTTAACTCCATTTGTAATCAACTAGGAGGGGGTAACTTCATTTTTGACATATAAGACAGGCTACAGTATTTCAGTGCAAGAAAAAATCTCCGGGACAATACATACAATATTAAATTAACTACCAGAACAGGTCCAGAGTTAAATTACTATTACCCTTTTATAGAAAATAGGTTAAGTCCATATCAGAATCATAATAAAGAGGGGTATTATTACTTCAAAAATACCTGCAGAAGGAAGTATCATTCTAGCACATAAACTTGAGAAAAGAGTCAGGAGAAGAAAAATAAGTCAGTAAATCATCTTAAGAACTTTTTGGAAAACTCCTTTAAATCTCAAAATGAAAGCCGCCTCTGGCACAGAGGGGTATAACCATGACTGTAGCACAGATAAATAGGTTATGAGCAGTAGTCCAAGCACTAGATAATTCAACCAGGGAACTATAGAAGTGAGCAGCTGATGCAGGCTCATCCTTCTTGGGAAGCTGACCAGGAGTTGCCAAGCACAGTGCACTCTTTGTACCAAGGCCCCAAAAGTGAGATGCATATGCTCAGAGGGGTGCAGGAGTACAAGCCCACCAATAGACAAGGCACTCTCAAAGGTTAATTATGATGTGAAGACTTGCTACCTAATACGCAATCAGTGGAAAAAGCTTGCTTTGTCATATTTAGAATATTCCCTTACAGAAGCTGGTTTTCCTACCAAATTGCACAACAATACAAATGGACAAGAATAAGAATCACAGGTTTGTGTAGAATTCTGCATGCAGGGAACAACACCCCCCCCCCCCTTCCAAGACCATTCTGCTTTTCTCTGCAAAGATAGGCAAACTCCTAACTGGATACTTAATTTACAGATTGTTATGTTACTCCGAAATTATTGCTGTACTTTAGGCTTACTCCTTAAGCAAAGGTTATTCCTTTGTTCATTGTGGCTATCCACCATGGATACAATAGCATTAATACAACCCTGACATTCCTTGGAGTGCTGCATTTTGCAAAGGTCTCCTAATCCATTTTAAGACTTCTCACACCTTAAATTTGTTCAGACTTGGTCTAAAAGCTGACTGTTAAATGTTTCATGCAGTTACCTTCTCTATGCTCCACCACAGATATATTAGTTGGTACTTTTTGTTTTCATATTCTTACTGAAACTAGTAGCCTTTACCACAGCACAGACGATCGGTGGTGGTGCAGAGTCAGGGTTGGTGTTCTGTTGTGTTTTTTACAGTCATTATTACTGTTTTTACTGAAATCATATATCCTGCTATATAGTTATCTGCATGGAATTAGTGTTTGCATTACTCAATGCTTCTTCATATTATACTATGTTCTACTACGAAACATACTGCAGATGAAAAATGGGTCTACCAGTCCAGAGTACTTTCCTTAAACACACAAACAAACTCACAAACAAAGAAAGCTTGCTGTTCAACTCAGTACAGTGGGTGTGGAGGAGCACATGACTGTCCTAGGATGGACATTGTAGGCATTGAACCCTACTGGATGACCAGTGTATGAGGGTTGCAGACTTAACATACACATACACACACAAAAAGAAGGAAAGAACTCCCTGAATTCACTGTGAATGACTCTGGTTCATGGCTACATAAATTCCCTTTCTGGGCTATGGAATGTGAAGTCTTCATTAGCAGGATCACTGCTATTGCAGAAACAGCCAAGGGGTAGTTAACAAGATGTACTTGTGTGAGAACGGTTAGGCTAATTCTGACAGCCGAAGCCAAAGAAAATAAATAAACTAACTAACTAACTTACTAAATATCTAAAATGATGGAAGTTGTTTGTAAAGAGCAAAAATCATAAACCTGTGTATTCATTTCTTTGTTAAATCTTGCATTTTATTTATCCTAATATCTGTCCAGAAGTGTATCTTGGAAAGGTAATCGTTAACATTATAAAAAGGTGACCACCAGTTATGGCAAAAACAGTACAAAAAAAGAATAGGTATTCAGAACTAGCCATTACTGCATTACTTATTACATCATTATTTTTTGCACTTAGAGATGAATGTGCTTAACTCTGAAGCTTAGAAGAGCAAATGGATTCAGATAATAGTCACAGTATATCTCAGGCAGGTTTTAACAACTCCATTGGCAAAAAATGTTATTCTACAAATTAACAATTTAGAGTCTTCTTAATTGAATCAAGAGGAGTAAAAATGATTCTTTGGGAAAAGAGAAAAGGTCAATATTTGCAAAAACAGATACAGTTGTTGCAGATACTGTAAAAAATAATAACAGAAGTGGGGAGAAAGAAAACAAGAAACATCAACTAAATATATAAATGAGGGAGAGTGAGAAAAAGATAGGAAAAAATAGTATCAAATCTATGTCTGACTATCAAGTACACAGCTAGCCACAGATGGACAAATGTGATAGGTACACAGTGATACTAGGAGAAATAATTATGACAAGGCATAATTCAAAATATGTTCCTATTTGAAGATGTGGATACAAAAATTCAGTCTTGGATGTTACTAGTGTCTCGGGGAATATTTATTAAAGTAATGTAGGTAGCATTCTGTGTGACAGCAGAGGTCATTGGAGGAGTGAGAGCATACCTGTGTGGATATATCTTGAGATAAATGGAGGTGATGGGGTCAGAGGACACAGCCACCAGTATAGTCTATGCAAGCCAATATGCTCACTGTGCCAATGTGATGTATTAAAGGAAGACAATATGGTGGCAGTATCATGGCCATCTGTCAGCATAGGGTAGACAAGTACCATGAAGTAAGCTAGTCTTTACTAAAAGACAAAGTAATCATAAATGCAGAATGTCATAGGTATGCCAGGCATACATGGCACATGCTTGGATATTTTATGGAGCAGTACATGGTAAATATGGAGAAATGTAAACATTGCTCATGATAGGACTATCAAGTCTGTAGCAATGCACATGACTCTTTAGTAGGCAGATAGCTTTGGATGTGTTGCCATGTGTTGCAGTAACCATGATGTAAGGGTATTCAGTGATGGGTATGTCTTTGTCACTGTGGTGGTGGTGTAGAAACCACTAGTTTGGCTTGTGTATAGTTCAGTTGCCATGCAATCATGGGCAGAGAAGGTGTGTCCAGTGGTATGTATGCACTGCTGCTGCTGCCCATGGATGTTACAATTACCATAACAAAAGTATACCTTATAGTAATATAATGCTACTGCATTTATACCTGGCTACAGTATGACAGTTATCTTAGCTTATGTAACTCTTCATTTGGAGAGAGACTCCATAATCTCCAAAATAGGAGTCTGTTCTTCTCCATCTGCTCAGGAGCTGAAAAGAAAATGAAAAGAGCCAAAGGATCATAGGAGGCTGTAGACCCGGAGGTCATTTTAAGCCTAGCCATTTCATTCCAGTGTAATACCATAGAAATGCTAGCCAATATCCAAGATTGCATTTAGTGATGACTGCCCATATCCAGGAGGGTTGTGGGCTCTATTCCCGGTAAGAATTTATGGTGTCCCATCCACTCATCCAGGTTCCTCTTAAACAGTGTCACAGACATGCGCAATGTTCTTGATTTGATAGTGTGAGGGGACATGTTTGTGTCAAAGGAAATTATGATGCATTTCTTTACATTCAGTCTGAGACAGTGACTAATGCACCAGTCGCTGGTCTGCATGAGACCCTCCTGGAGCATACTGACATCATTTGGGGATTCAATGATTGCACCTAGTTTGCTGTCGTTTGCAAACTTGGTCAGCCACAACCCCTTAGTTTTTACCTGAACTTCTGAAAAGTGTATACCATACATTAGGAGGCCCATCAATGACCCCTGTGACACCCCACTGGTAACAGGTCTGATGGTTGATGGGGAGTCACCCCCTTTGATAGTGTGTGTCTGGTTTGTGAGTCAGTTGGCAATCCACCTTATGACAAAGGGGTTTACATTCAGTTTGCTAAGTTTATCAGTAATGCCTGAATGTGGGGTTATGTCAAAATCCTTTCCAGGTCAAGGTATGCTGTGTGCATAGATTTACCCTCAACAATGGCCTTGGTCACATTTTCAAAGAAATCCACCAGACTTAACAGGCAGGATCTGCACTTCACAAAGCCAAATTGGGTAGGATCCAGGGTTTGGAGGTCACCTATGTCTTTATTTATGAGGTCCATAATGATATGTTCCATGGCCTTAGAGATGAGGCTGGTCAGGCTTATGGGTCTGTAATACCCCGGGTCTGTTGCTAGGCCACCTTTGTGGAGGGAAATAACTGTTGCTGTTTTCATTCCACAGGAACAAAGCCTGTGGTTAGGCTATGATTTAAAAGGGTACTTTGTGGTGATGCTAGCTCATGTTTTAGCCTGTTGAGAAGACAGCCTGAGATGTTGTCTGGTCCCATAGTGGCTGTGTTTTTTTGTCTTGGACAAGGCCTTAAGGACCTGCTCCTCAAATATATAGGGTGGGGCAGAAGTTTTGGGGAAGGTTTGTTGTACGTTAAGAAGGGATAAGGGAGTGAAATTTTCACCAAACCTATCCTCTAGCAGGTTTGCTATCTCTGTGGGGTCAGTGGGTGTGATACCATTGGCCACTGGTTCTGCAAATGCTTGTGTCCTACCCTTTAGGTTTTGTACATAGCTGTAAAAGGCCTTATGGTTATCCTTTGCTGTGCTTGCTAGGTTTCTCTCAAAGGAGCCCTTGCAGGATTTGACAAGTTGTCTTATTTGCCTCTTAAGGCTGAGGAAGGTGCTTTTCCATTGCTAGGGCCTTGCCTTTGTTTTCTTGGACAGCAACTTTTTGCATTTATTGTAAAGTTTGTTGATGTGGGATATCCACCATGGCAGCTTGATTTTACTTGGGGTTCTGGCTTTGATTCTTTCTGGTACGGCCGAGTTTATACACTTATGCAAGTGATTGTACAGGGCTTTAGTGTAAGCTTCAGTGTAGTTACCACTTCCAGCCTGGGGTGGGGCATGGAATGCATTTATACCTTCACCTGGGAGGGTATAGTTTGCCTTGGTGAAGATTTTTTAGTCTGATTTCACCCTTTGTAAGTTCTGGTGTTAGTGTCAGCTTGAAGTGACTGATTTGTGGTCAATTTTAACTAATGCGGGTCCAACAGTTGTGGCAGTGCATCCGTTTGACATGTTGGTGAGAACCAGATCCAGAATGTTTGTTCCCCTTGTCAGGGTATGGACAATTTGTTCCAGTGCATTTGAATTAACAAAATCAAGGAACTTTTGCATTAGAGAGTTAGTACTAATGTAGGTTTCCCAGTTGATGGTGGGATAATTGAAATCCCCCATAACTAGTGTGCTCGGTAAAATTTGCATTGTCTCCAGTTTGGTCAAGTAGGCTTCATGGGCGTTGTGACCCTTGCAGGGGGATCTATAACTGGCTATGACTTGAATGAGGGTCTAATCCACTGTAACCTGGACCTGGAGTAACTCCATGGAGTTGTCCAGTCTGATTGGACAGGAGGTGAATTTATCTCTAATATAGATTGAAACACCACTTCCTTTGGTTTTCACATGTTAATTTTGTGGCACTGTAACCTTGCAAGGCCAGGGTACTCTCTGAGGCCTTGAACCAGGTTTCTGTGACTGCACAGACATCTACATCTTCTAGTGATAGAAGTGCTTCCAGGGAGTGCAGTTTTTGGTTTAAACTCCTAGCATTTAGCAGCATGACACTTATTTTGTTCTGACTGGTTAATTTCATGCTGGTAATGTTGTTTTCAAGACCTTGCCTAAAAAAGGCGCAATGGGGGAAACAAGACCCTTTGCCAGCAGCTGAAAGCTTAGAATTGCCAGGTGCAAACCATCTCTGGCAAAGCAGCGAGGTTTGTCGACCATGGCTTCCCAGGGTGACAGGAAGTGGATCCCCTTTGAATGACACCAAAACATTTGGCAATTATTGAAATCAATCATTTTTTGCTTATAAAATCCAGAGGCAACAACATTCAAAGTGAAGGTGACCTTTATTGAAATAACACTTAAAAATAGAACACTATGTTCTATTTTTAAGTGTTATTTCAATAAAGGTCTCCTTCACTTTGGATAGTGTTGCCTCTGGATTTTATTTGGAACTTGAAGGCTTTTATATCATTGAGGCACTTTACTCCACTGACTGTGCTTGCTTTGTATCCTGTGGACATATTTTGCTTATACTGTGGCATCATTCTAGGTGAGGGTAGTATGCTGCTCAAGGCTAGGGACATACCTGCCTGGGACACATACTCAGAGAGCCTAGTCATGTCTCTCTTCATATGGTCCAGTGAGGTTCTTCTCAGATCATTCACACCAACATCAACTATGACAGAGTTATAATGGTACTTATTGTTGAGACACCTGAGTGCATGTGTGATCTGATGAATCCTGGCAACAGACAGACAGCTGACAGTGACTTTCTCCTTGTGCAACCTGGTGAGTGGGACATCCGCGTGCCTCACTATTGCATCACTAGTGACAAGAAAATGTGTTTTTTGAGTGTTATGCCTTACTGGCTTGATGGGTGAGACACTGATGTTGCCATGTGTCATGGGTGCTGTGGGGACTATTAGTTGTGGCACTTTTGTGTTTTGAGGTCTCTGGTGTTTTGGTAAGTTTTTTGAGAGAACCTCCTCATGTGGATTTATGTGTTTGATGCGTACTATGTGTATGAGTAGTGGTACTATGAGCATATGTAGTGGTGGTTGACCTGACAACCTTCTCTGTGTTATTGCTTTGAGTGAGAGAGAGCATGGATTCTAGATTCTTGGTGTAAATACATCTCTCGCACTCTGTACTAGAGTGTGTTATTAGTATTATTATTAGTAGAGGCTTGTCTGTGTATATGAGACAATTGCTACACTGCCTCAAGAGACCCAAGTCAACAAGGTTGGCAGGAGAAACAAGGGTAGTCCAACTGTCCATAATGCTTGGCAGAAGACTGTTGTCACTAGGAGTGGATATTCAGAATCAATCACACAGGAGCTCGGTGGATGGATATTTCTGCCTGGGTTTTAGGGAAAATTTGTTCAATTTAACTGTCCAGCTTTGGCGCACAACTATGTGGCAGTGTGCAGTGCTGGGTGAAGCACAAACAAGCAGAAACATGTTCAAATAAAGGGCCTAAATACCAGAAGATAAAAACTTGAAAAAAAAAAAATTCAAAAGGACCAGTGAGGATGCTTATTCCAAGTCCTAGACTGGCCTCCCTTTACCAGACAGGTCCCAATCAGCACAATTCTCTCACAAAAGTGCAAATAGGCCCCTTCCAATCCAAGATGGCCTGGAAAATGTGCTCAGAACAAATAAACCACTACAAACAGTTCCAGAAGCAGCAAGCCTGCATCTGGACTATGCTACAGCTACTAGCTACCCTAGTTTCAGTGGGAAGCACTAGAAAATGTTTAAAACAGCAGTAAAATAGCAGTGAGAAATAAAAAAAATGTTTAAAACAATAGAAAACCAGAAAGGGGGCTCTAAAGAATGTTTTAAACAGTTAACAGATCAGTTATTTAAACACTACTTGCTGGAAAAACAGAATAAACAGAACAGATAGCTTAAAAACAGTGAAAATTACCAGTAAATACTTTAACAGTGAAACTAACACAAAGTTTTGTAAACAGTGAAAACAGCAATAACATTTGATTTAACAGGCACAATAAAACAGACAATTGTATTACAACAGTGTAGTTTAGTACACAATAAACAAATAAAGTATATAAGCACATGAATATATGTCCATCAAAGGTCCTTGTATTTATCTAGTCAAGTGCATTAAAATAGGCTTGTTATTAGTACTTGCTGTTCATCTCAAGAACACACTCTCTCTCTGACCTCTTTTGCCCACTGAAGTAGAAGGTCTAGGTATCATTTCTTGAAATCATTATAGTGGTGCCTGTACTGCTCACCAGAGTGGGTGATTGTCAGTCACAGCGGTCTCTGCCAGGAAAAAGCTGTGCCATGAATTCACTTTATACTGGGGCACCATCATAGGATTCTCCAAATAGATGCTTCCAGTGATCTGTGTACATAGGGCACAGAAATATCTTAGACTCTTTAGGGTACCACCTGGGAGAACTGCCATTCTCAGTGTTTTCTAAAGCTCTATCCACTTCACAGGTCATAGTCCAGAGGAACATGGTAGCTCATTTGTGGTAAAGCATGTTACTGCTGCTGACATATGCACCATTGGACACTCTGTTTACATGATATGTCATACTCATCATCATAAGCCCCCCTTTTTCCCCATTTTCTGCATCAGGTCGAGGTGGCCCTTCAACAATTGCTGTCTCTCTTGAGTCAATGTTACTTTACTACCTTCTTTGATAGTCATGCCTGACTATCCCAGGCCTTTTCTCACACAATACATCCATCTCTTGCCTACCCTCCCAATTTACCCTTGATTTCTTTCTGTCTGTCCCCTGTCTTCTTCACCAGAATGTCTTCTGCTTTCCTACACATGTGCTTGAACCCTCCTTAATATGTTCTCTTTAACCTTCTCTATAACTGTAGCTACTTGGGATTTTGCTCTGATGTCCCCATTTCTTCATCTGTCACACAGTGTGCATCCTGCCACCCATCTCAGACACTTCACCTCCATCCCCTCTAGCTTGTTCAACTGCTCCTCCTTTACTGCTCAAATTTCTGTACCACACAGTAGTACTGGTCTCACCACTGTTTTGTACACTTTACTTTCCAGCTTCTTTGGCATTTTTCTGTCATACACTATCCCTGACACTGTGTGCCAGTTGGCTGCAGCCCCCCCCCACCACCATAACTCTCAACCTGGAAACATCAAAAATCTGGACAAATGTCCATGAAAAGTAGGTACAACTGGCCAAAAATCTGGATGTTGATTAACATACAATTTGGATATACAATTATGTAACCCAGCCCACCCCAATGGAATTGTGGGATGCCAACATTCAAATGCAAATTGAAGAACAGATAAAATATTAAACACAAAATATAACCAGAATAATAGTGTTTTATTCATATTTAACATCTGAGCTTGCATCTAACTTTTAACTTGTACAAAACTAAATTGTAATTTTCTTTTATAAAAAAAGAATTAACTGCCACCATCATTAATGCAGTAGGAAAGTAGTCTCTGAACAGTAAATCAGATGGCAGAAACACTTTAGCAATGTAGTAACCGCAAGGCTCCTATCTAAAAGAAATAATTTTAACCAAACAATACAAATGAACATAACACCTTTATTAATTCACTAGGACACCACAACCAAGCCAAGTACTTTCTTTCATTAATGTCAATGAGTACATACCTAGATGTTATTCTTCTTCCAAAACAGCAAGGTTAGGTATTCTTGCTTTTCTATTGATTACCCAAGTCGAAGTGAATAGCCAGAAACAAACATTTTGTATTCAAATCATTCTGTTGCCCCACCACCTAGCTATATAAAAAGGACATTATTTTCAACTGGTGCCACGTGAATGTTTATCAGGTAAGCATGTTTTATATAGCTCTACATGACAGGAAAGAAAATTGACACTTCTAAACATTCTGTGCTCTCCAAGCCATATAATTCAAGTTAGATGCTCAAAAATGTACTCATTTGAGTACACTGAGTATGTTTAACTACATCCCCATCTAATATATTTACCAGCTGCCCCACTTTTCCTGCCTTTTCTTCTTCAGTGACAGAATGAGGAATATGTGAGAGCATCAGTTTAAAAGGGGTTTTGTCATTGTAACCCCCATATCCCACTTCACATAAAAGATGTACTGGTGGATGTAACAGATACATCTGGTAATAGAACATTCATGGACATTCGCAGCTTAGACTTTATAGCATCCCTCTCAACCTGGAAACGTCAGACAGTTGATAGAACAACAGGATTTGTGTTAGCATGCAGTTTCTAAAGGATATGAAGTCTGAAACTCTATTTTATCTTATTATTTAGTCATTATATAGTGACCAGTCCTCAGTGGTTTGTCAGAAAATAACACATTTTATGAAGAACACACCAAAAATATGAAGCAGAAAATCTGGACATTCTGCAAAAATCTGGACAGTTGAGAGGTATGCTCAGTTCATGCTTCTCTTCTCTAATGTGACCAGCATTCATTAGCTATCCTTCCCAAACAATCACCTGCAAATGAACATGCTAAAAATGGGCATTCACATTATAACAACTTCTGCGTTCCATATGAAAAACTCTTATATTTCCGTGAGCGATTGGCAACAATAGACAATTAAATATTTAAAACATATTACAATCCTTTTTATTAGGTAAATGCATAATTTTCTATGGCTCCATACAGAATTCTTCTCAGTGGGTGTGTTTGTGACTCGTACAATGATGTTATAAATCAAACAAAATGATAAAAGAGTGCCTTATTGCTAAGTAACAGGAGTGAACTTTTACAGCATTAAGGATTATATGACCCCACTTGTGATAATGGAGCACATTGGAACTTGCATAAGTGTGAGTCCAGAACAGAAGATGGAGTACTTAAGCGAATGTACAAAGTTGCCTGCTGCTCGGTAACAACATCAGCCCTTTTTTCTCCCCACCATCATGATCCGGCATAGTTTTACAAACTGATAGGTAACAACAACTTAAAAGCTTGTCCATGGCAATATCACTACTAATGCTGGGTTTGGCTACAATTCTCTTCCCGATTTCCAGCTTCCATGTTTATAGCCAACCTAAACACAAGTCAAAATCATCAAGAAAGTAACTGAAACCGAGAATGACATGTTCATCTTGCAAAAATAAAACTTAAAATTTATTAATTTCACCAAAATGACTATGAAAAAACAAAGTGAGCAACCTAAAAACTTAAGTTGCAAAGTATTAACTTGCATTTCTAAAAATATACTCTTCCTCAAAGAGAAGTACACAGAAACCTCAGCTGAAAAAAGTGAAAAGTAATGACAATTTCCTGACTCTGAGAAATAAGGATGCTCACCTCCAGTTACATCAAATACCAAACTGTACTTGCTTTGGTATCTCTAGCTATAAAAGTCAATTAACCATAATTCATTCACATACACAGGTCAATGAAATGTCAGGAACGCAGTGCTTGAATGTGAAAATATAAATCTTTAAAATAAACATATTTTAAGAATAGCACTTGAATGCAAACAGACTATACAAAGTTAAACATAAACTTTTTATAATGCTTTACTTACCCACAATGTATTAAAGAAATCAAAAGCACCGCATATTAACTGACTAACTTGACTTGCTAGTACCTGCACACCGATACAAGTACTGATGCAGTAAATTGCATAAAGTAGCGGAACTCCTACAGCTAAAAGAAGCAAAAGTTTCAGTCTCTTTAACACCTGCTCTCCCAAAGACTCCACCCCATATTTCGCAAACCAGACAGGGAGTAGTGGAGTGCTGATTACAATACAACTGCTTGTAGCCTGTAATCCAGAAGGCCACTTCCTTCCCAGACAAGTAAGTCACATTTTAAACGGGTAAAGAAAAGTTCTACACAACATATCTCTCAACCTTTTAGCACCTAAAATCAGTAAAATGGTGGGACAATGGGACAAAAATAGGGACGGATTTTAATTATTGCTTTTATAAATATAGTAAGCTGCTAGTATAATACGGTTTGCATTAGGATTAATTTCCTAAAGGGCTCAAAGTTTGAACCTCAAGTGTCTTATTATTTTAATGATTTAATTCCTCAATAATTTGCCAGAAAACCAAAGATTTTAGGAGGAACAGACATAAAATATGAGGCAAAAATCTGAACAGGTGAGAGACATGAATTAAACTCAAATAAGAAAACGGGGTGGACGGATGCTTGATTTCTAAGTAGGAAATTGCTCATCCATGTGATTAAACACCACATAATACTTCACAATAAAAGGATTCACAAGCCCCCCTGTAATTTAACCATTCATCAAACTGTATATAAAATAAATTAAACTTGATCTAAGACTGAGTGTTGTCCCAATATATAATACACCATGGAATACTTGACAATCGAATAATCCTGATTCCAGTCAGTAAAGCCCTCCCCCAACAAGTTGACATTTAGACACGCATCAGTATTCAGATATTTAGAATAAAATGTTATTTATTTTAAATACCGTATAATGCCAACATATTACTTTTATCTGACACACTTAACAGAATACACATCAGAAACAGCTAAAACGTCTGCAATGGTGGAAGTACTCATTTCCCATTGGTTGAGTGTAGGTTGTGCCATGGAAAGTTTTTTGTTTCAAATTAGAAATGTTGCTTTCTTAACATCTGGAAAAAAAATCCCAAAAGAGGGTGTTGCAACTTTTCATTTTATACTGAAGCCCCAGCTCTGTCTGATGTACCTCTTTGTCTACATACCTACCTCTCAATCACCCTGACTCTGCAGAACATTACAGATTACCTCTTACCTGTTAACTGCCATAACCTGATAAGTCACATCTCATCACATCACCTATTTTAGTTATAAAAGAACATTTATACTATAAGAAAATAATCATACTCCTCAAAAACATTTCAAAACATAGATTCATAACTATTAGTGATGGATCAAGTGCATCTTTTACTTTAACTGCTATGCAGTAGTACTATCTCAGAAGCACTTAAGTCATACAGTGAGTACACCCTGTGGTCAACAGTGTAATAAAAACCTTCAGCATCTGCAAAAGATATTATATTTCTAATACAAAAGACCATATATATAATATAAGCCAATGCTCAACAACATTTTCAACACATTTTTTTTGGTTTCTCACAGGCACAACTAGAATGTGACAAGAGAACAAGAGAATTATGCAACACACTTGGCAATATGGGAGTTGTAGCACCTGTGTCACTTTTAGTCTGGCTGGAATTGAGAAATGAAACTACTTTTGTTTGGCCGTAAAGTTACTGAGCTGCAGAAAAATATAGAAATAAACAACTCGGAGAGTCTAACAGGCAGTCAGGCACTGCTTCACAAAGTTGATGTCATCACGCATCCCCCTGCATGCACATTGATGACACTGTAGGGTATGTTGGAGATGATGTGATGATGTCAGCCATACTTTAAAATTGTAAATAAAATAAAAAATAAATAAATAAATACAATAGGAAATTGAAGGGGCCACTCTGGAATTTGTGACACCCCATTATTTTGCCCTCAGAGCCAGTTAATTCCAAGGAATTCAGTACAGTTGAGAGGTATGAGCCCCCCTGTCTCTAGCTTTGGCCTCCCCATTCAGACTTTCCCTTACCTCAACCACCTGTTCCAGTTACACTGTTATCATATAATGGAGGATGATGTTAGGGTAGGATCAGTATAATGACATAAGTATGGCAGTACTGCAGTACCTACATTTCCTTCTAGTTTTGCTATTTCACATCTCTGTAGGCCAGAAAGATAAAGTGCATTTATTCACATACCTAGTCTAGTTAGTGCCCCCCCCACACATTTACAATGTACTTCACAGGTCCTTATACAAGAGTGTGATCTGGGATGAGCATTGTCACACAACCTTGGGCAGGAGTGCAATGCAAGAAATATATGATTCAGAGACAGTCACTCAAAAAATTGTCTGATTATTAATAATTGCCATGATATGAGCATTGAAATTGTGATAAAAATACAGCCGTGTTTATTGCTTTGCTCATCATTCTATGGTATTTGCTGCTATTTGCAAACTTATAGATGTAAACCTTAGACTTTCATAAACATTATACCTGATGTAAGTGAACAGTGGATACTATCCGCAAATGCTGGGAAACTGCTTTTCTACATCGCCTGCAGTTTTATGTGTTTGTTAAGTTACATGGTGTTTCTTTGGGGTATGGGAGTTGGGTTGACAACAAATGACTGCTGACTAAGGAAGTTATACACAGCCAAGTGTTACTTATATGATGCTGCACTTTGTATCACAACAGGAGGTCTGAGGTGTGTTTGTAGAAAGTGGGGCACACAAGTCCTGTGGCTAGGCCAGGATCTGTGGTTATTACAAGGTTTATTTCTCTCTATGTTGTTATGTGCGTTATATGACTGTATGCGACTACCATCAGCATCATCTACATCATGTGGCCTGGTGGAAGGAGTGAGGGCAAGTAGGATTCTGAAGAGGGCAGTCAGTTATGTCACTCTTGTTTGGTGGATTTTTTTTTGATGCATGGCCTTCCACACACCATCCCATGTTGTTGACAAAGGAGGAACTATATTAACCCGAGTCTCAATTAGTGTGATTACAACTGACCACACAGTACAGAGACCTCTATGATATGGCATCTTTCACTGTTGGTTGAACTTTTATTTGTAATCTTCTCTTATGATACTTAGTGGCTGGGGGAGAAGAGGGGTTTGGGGAGCTGGGGTAAATGCTATGTCTAACTGCATGCATGGCAGGAATGACTCACGGAACGGATTAGTAGACTGCAACCCCCCCCCCAAAAAAAAGAAATAAAGGAATAAACTGCATTTTTATTTACTCCCCCTTTTTATAAAATATAGTTTCACTCTTATTTTTACTGAGCTTGAAACTTCCTGCATGAACATGTGCAAAGTTCTGAGACCTTCAAAGGTGCCCTAAAAGAAAAAAAAAACAAGAAATCAACTTACTCTATTTGCTAGGCTATTTTCAAAAAGGCCCAACACTTTATCTACTTCATACTGGGAATAAAGCAGCCATACTTTATGACAGGCCTCAGAAAAGTGGTTCACTGGACTGCTGTATGAAGCAGTGAGGAAACATTTCTATTGGCTCAGGCAGCCTGAGAGTGAAAGTGAAATAACTAATGGAGTATTGCAGAAATACCAGCATGAAAGCATTTTTTACCTAGTGTGTAGGAAGGTAAGTATTTTAAGTGAGTGTGTGTGTGTGTGTGTGTGTGTGTGTGTGTGTGTGTGTGTGTGTGTGTGTGTGTGTGTGTGTGTGTGTGTGTGTGTGTGTGTGCGCTTATATGCTTATATGTTTGGTAGGGCATAGATGCTCCAAATGCCTCTAACATTGTCTAATATTTCCATCTGCTTGCAAGGTTTCTGTTTCTTCTGGAAAATCTGCAAGGATTTAATGACATTGATTTGTATTTCAAACTTAATAGCCTTTAGATAAAAGTAAGCTAATGAAAAGCCTTTCATTCTAGCAACTTTCTGAGTATATAAAGGTAATATGTGCCCCTAACTTTGGCCCTTTGTCACTCATTTATGTTTTTTAACTTTCTGTTTCAGTCTTGTGCTAAAAGGTTGAAAGGCATGTGGAGGGGAGGAGTTGCAGTAGATTGCACATTTATTTTTAAAAGCAGTGAGTTGATAAGATACACATTTGTGTGGATGTCAATGTATATGTGTGTTTATTTATTTATTTATTTGATTTATTCATTTGACCACAAGCAAACAAATACAAGTGGATGCAATTAATAGTGAATGCATCTGTGTGTATAGACAAGTTAAAATAAATTATTATGGCCATTAATTATTATTTGTGTCATTTGGCTTTAATTGCTGATTATGGGGCTATTGTTGAATACAAGTGACTGAACCTGCTGTCATTTGGGCAAGTTGAGTAGTCATTAGTCTGACTTTGAAGAACTAGTGTACATTTATGTGAAGCCATCTGGAATACTTTATGCAGCTGTATTTTGTATCACAGTCAGAGATGTGATGTGTACTGTTAATAAGGGCACTGTAATTAATGGTCTTGGAGTTGTCTGTGATGAAGATAACTACACAAATGCATGTGTGAGTGAGGAGGGATGTTGCAGTTTATCTAAAAGTAAGACTTTGGCCTTCATTTTTCAGTTTCCATCACAAACATCAGCATTGTACACAACTGTACACAATTAGTGACAGTCTGAGCTGGTCTAGGCAGGATGTGTGTGATAGCAAGTGATCACTGGCACAGTGCAGCAGTAACTAGCATTGCTATTTCACAGGGTTTGAGTCTGTGGTTGAGTTTTTGGCTATGATTGTGTATAGTCTGCATGTACTCCTTTTCTCTTTTCAGCTGAATAATGCATGCCTATGGTTGTCTGTACTTTTATTTTATCCCAATCTAACATTAGGAGGGGTGCACAGAAGGTTACTATATTTTTGGTAGGGGTATGCAGGCACTTTTGCGACATACAAGTTATATACCTTTGCAAGCATTTTTCATCTCAGTTTATTGGGAACTACTGCTTTGTTTGCTTTGGGCATTAAGCTTTAGACGTAACTTATTTTTTCTTGAAATAAATACTTTCCTTCTTTACTCATGATTTTTGTTCGTTTTGTAATTGAATTTAAAAGAATGTAAAAACATTTCTAAGATGCACCTTAAAGAATCAAGCCTGCTATGACTTCTGGGAACCCAGAGGCCCTCAGCTTAATTCAATTAATTTATCTGCACTTACTATGGTGGAGTTTTGATGAATGAGATTACATTAAAAGGACAGAAGAAAACGTTAAAAAGTATGACAAATTGTTAAAAAACAAGAAAGAACTAAGCTATATGGATGATGTGGGGGCGCAATGGGGGAGGACAAGAGAGGTGCACTGCACAAGTGCAGGTGGGCATTGTTAGCACCCAAAATATATATTTGTCAAACTACGATTAGAATTCTGAAAAATTATTATTAAAGGACTATTAAGGCTTCACTGGTAAGGTCTAGTAGTGTTACTGCAATAGAAAGTGATTCAAAGGCATGCAAAAGTTCATTAGATGTGTACTAGTATGTCTCTGAATTGAACACAGCACAGTTAAAAGTAACTACCATAGTGTTTCCCTTACCAATTCACACAATGCTCTTTCACAGGCACCTACGAACATGCACACACACAGATACACACACACACACACACACACACACACACACACACACACACACACACACACACACACACACACACACACACACACACACACACACACACACACACACACACACACACACACACACACACACACACACACACACACACACACACACACACACACACACACACACCTTTAAATTACTTACCTGTTACAGAATTAACCACTCCACTGTTGCCGTGCACATTAATGGACATACACTGTCAAAAGATTGTGTACATTTTTATTCCTACACTCAACAAATAACATATTAGACTTGTTGTTGAATCACTCTGTGTGATATATCAATCCCAGTGAAAGGCTTCAGAGAAATTCACATGACTAATATGAATAAACTATGCCCCCAGAATGATGCATTTGTATGCAGCTTTCTCCAGCGAGATTGCCATAGTTTTCCATGCTGTAACTGTCTTATAGATGTAGACTTACAGGGGTCTTTGAATCACTTTTGCAGAAGAAGTTGTGCAATCCTAATAGAAAAAAAGGATTTTGTAGTTCATTATGTGTTTCTAAATCCCAGTCTTTTTCTTTACCTCCTTTAAAACTTTATATAGATTTAATCACTAAATTCTTATCAACCTTTTTATGCTATCCTGCTAAGCTTAAACTGCTTTTAAAACATGCATGGATATGTAATAAATGGAAGATTAGCTTTCCAGATATTGAATTGTATGTACTGGCTTGTTATTTGAACATTATTCACTGCTTAAATCCCATTATAACAAGGTGTCTGGTAAGACATATATATTTGATATTATGCAGTGATAAGTTTAATATTCTCCATTCTCCAATTAAAAAGATGCATATTTTTAGCAACTTATCTTCAATATTTATTTATTCAAATAAAATAATAAAATTATAGCAATACAATTTTAAAACAGTTCTGAAAATATATTTAAAACATTTCTCTGAAACATTTACTTTTCAGAGGATTATTCATTAACATTACATGTATCTCTACTTTTGCAATTTATTATTGAAAGCAGGAGAAACTGGCTAAAATAAAAAAATGGGATTCTCAACCCATCTAAAGCAAAAGTCTGGGTTTTCAGAGCCCTTCAAAAACTATGAATGGTATTCTGAGACTGGAACATCACATCATTTAAATATACTAGGCTCAAAGTAGACCCATATTTAAGCTTACAACAACACATCAATGTCACTGGAACCAAAATACAGCACAATGTCTACTGGGTTTGGACATATCTTCCTTCTTTTCATCATCAGGTAGACAAGCTATTGGTAAAAGGATCATAACAGCCCAGGTAGAGTATGTTCACCCTACCATTGTCATCAGTCTTAACTACAATCCACCTCCAGGAAGATCTGACAACTCACCTGTCTTACACCTAGAAGTGAGCATTACTGCTCAATCCTCTACTCAACAAAGGGATAATCTTCTATCAGACTTTCTGTGATTCAACCTACTAAACCAAAAATAATTTTCCCACCTAGCAGGCTAATTCACTCTGAGAGAAAATAATTTGCAGTTTCATGTCTCAACCTCAAAATACATCCCATCTCTTTACCTGTGCACCAGTAAAGAATGCTGACAACACAGCTACTCTTATTTTGAGGCTAAACTCTGGGAGTCATTAAATCCAGGCATTAGAGACTCAAATACTTTTCCAGAATTCTGGGAAAAAGTCTAAAACATATAATTAATCAGAAGAATGCCACTGTTTTTCAAGTTCCAGGATATTATAAACACTTCAAACATATACATTAAATACTTAGCAATATTGGCTTCAACCCTGTGAAGAAAATCTCAACTAAGCCACCTAAACATGACTTTAAATTCCTTTTGATTTTCACCTGTTTACTCCATTAACAGCTCCAGTTGTATTCTGCTTTATTCCTAGAGGAAAGCATGGTGCTACCTCACCACATTTCTAATTATCCACCTTCCAGTTTTCAAAATTCTTGTATCCACTCACCAATAATTGATAAATACCTCTGTGCTGTCCATTCATTTATTTCTCTGACAACGCAAGTGTGAGTCTCCTTGGCCTGCTGCTTATGCAAACCATTTCTGTACATTATCTCAAATGAATGAATGATGTATTCTTTGTTTTTGTCTTTGTTAACTGTAACTGTTTTATCTCATTGTTACCCATTTTACGTTTCAGTTGTACAATGTACACCTGAGCTGAGCCTGACATGGGTGCTGATGGATCAATGCTCTAGCCTGGTCAAAAAATCTAAACGAGTTGATAAATAAATAGATAAATAAATACATTTTACTTTTTGTTAAATTACTTAATGAAATATGATGATATGAACCTTGAAATATTTTAAGTTTAGTTTCCAAAAAAAAAAAAATAGATTTGCAGGATTTGTACCATCTGAAAAACTTCCTAAAGCAAAGATTGCATGATATTCTCTCAATTGAAAAAATTATTATCCCAAACATGTTATTCAGTATTAAATATTAAAAATATGTATACATATGATTTATTAGTATTTAAAAAATCAGAGATCAGTCAAAATTTTTTGAATCTAGAAAGGAAGACGATGGTATAGTGTTTAGAATTTTTTGAGCAAAGCTTCCTCCATACCCAGTGAGACTCTTCAATAACAGTGGGTATCCCAGTGTGATGAATTTACTGATTGCTGCTAAAATGCTGCAAATCCAAGGCAATTAACCATGGTGCTGGAGACATTAGTTTAAATGACAACCTTGGGTAATTGAGTGTCTTTTTTGAAAAAAGTGCCTGTTTTGAAAGAAGTAAATATTTCCAAGCCTCACAGCAATGTAGTCAGGGATAACCATGGAAAATATGGTATACCAAAAATAAATATCAGAGCAGTGGTTCCCCTTTATGGGTTAAATATCATGCTGAAATGAAGACTGAACATCAATGAATCCACAATATACTCAGTCCTAGAGGAGCACAACACTGAGTAGCACAAAGTAAAAATACAATGTAATAAATACAGTGTAACAGTGATAAGGCTGGTGAAGTGCTGCTTTTCCCTCCTGCAGTGATCCTAAGGAAATTAATAAATATAATCTTACAATGTTTGGAGACAAAATACTGTTTTTAGTCAGGAAAATAATTAGTTGAGGTAATTTGCAAATGTTTAACTCTTTGAAAGTAGTGATGAGAAAATGTGATCAGCGAAAATTTGATATAACAGGAATGGAGTGGGCACATTTTATGAGGATTCTGTAGTTAGGTGATGCATGGTAATATTTTTCCGTGTACTGGAAATATTTTGGATATTTGGCACTGCATTTTTCTCATTGTTTGCTTCATATCTTTTATCACAGTGATTGTGCAGTAACACTTATTGCAGTTGCCACTATGGGGAATTTTCCTTTAACCTGCAGTCATCTCAGAGTTGATTATGCAATACCACATGCTTAAAATTCAAAACTGGAAACACTGCTGGAAAGAAAAATCAGGGTAGCCATGAAACATCCAGCACTACCCAACACAAACTGGTTGAGTAACTGTAGTCACATGCAGAGCAGTGTGGCTACTAAGAAATTGTAACTTACAGCTGACATTTTTCCTTCAGCCCTGGTAACTGTCTTCCACCTCTTATCAGACTTATGAAATTCTCATAAAGTAACAAAAATAAATAAATAAATTTTATAAAAATATATTTACTTAAGCATATAAAACAGGCAGTAAATTGTTCTTCAAGTAAGTCTACTGATAAGCTTAAGATTTCCATAAATTTTGCTCACTAAATTATCGGCTTTGAAAGCACAAAAGCATATATCAGAGTTCACGGTAATATAAAAAACAATGGACAACTTTATTCTGTACATTTTAAAATTAAGCAATCTTGTTCCACAAAAACAAAATCTCAACAAAGAAGAAGTACACAATTTATGGAGCAAAAGTGGAGTGATCTGCAGTAAACTAATGTACTCTTTAAGTGTCACCAAGTACACAATCATATGCTTGAGTAATCCATCATCCAGTCATTTGCAGATACTCAAATCAGCAGCTATAGACAAACAAAATGAAATACTAGCATACAAGATTGTTATTTAAAACAGGCAATTCCTGTTTAACAAAAGCCACAGTACCAGCAGACAAAGTCATTATTTAAAAAGATAAGATATGTTTGTATAATTAATGCCATATTACCAGCAAACAATGCCATTATTAAAAAAAAGATAAGGCAGTATTTTAAATAATACCATTATATAATCTGAATGCATTATTTTTTTATTTATTTACTTTTTTCTGTCCAGGTTAGTCCTGCCAGGTCAGTGTCCTCTTTTCAGGGGGGGTCAGAATGTAGACATGATAAGGGACAGAATGGAGAGATGATAAGTCAGCAAGCAAAGCTGAAATTTAATTCATCCTCTAGTCTTGGTGAGTACCTTCATGATGTGGACCCTGTTTTTCACAAAATCTCACCAAGATGACACTGATATATAGACTATATTTTATATAGCATATATCATGGATAGAAGTAGGTCAAAAATTAAAAAGGATAGATGGGTGCACAAGACCCAGGATAAAAAAGTGCTCAATCCTGGTAGGCATACTGGTGCCAGGACTGGAAAAAATGACAGTGTAGAAGCCTCAAAATATGGAAACATTCCTACAGTGGGGCCAGGCCATGCCCAGGTTGAGGATGGCCTCACTGTTGCTGAAGGAAGTAGCAGCCCAAAAAAAAATCACAAAGAGTGGTAGGACAAAGAGGACCCATAAAGATGATAGAGTGGACTATTGAGGATAAGACAGAAATTATGTATTGTTACTATTATGCAAAAAGCCCAGAATTTTCAGATACAAGATATGCAAAAAGATTAAGACAGAAATTAGAGGAAAGAAAAATACTTCCACAAGAAAAACTGTCAGAAGCTGCTAATAAAAAATTGTATTCACTAATACAACAGATTAGTGAAAAACATTATATAGACCAAGAAACGTTGATCTGTTTGGAAAAAGAAGCATCTGAGGAAGTTTGAAAATATAAATAACAAAACCTAGACATTTTTGGAAAGTAGAAAAAGAAATATGGACATAAAGAAAGAAAGAAAGAAAGAAAGAAAGAAAGAAAGAAAGAAAGATTTGATATTGTGCAATATTTATGCAAAGCTGAAAGCCAAATTAATCAATACAAAAAAGTCAGTCCTGAAGATATTCAAAGAGAAATACAAGCAAAAGTATACAGATATGGAACATTTCACAATAAAAAAAATAATATCAGAAAGAGAGAATGTAGAAAAGAAGATTAGTAAAATAGAAATTAAAAATAAAAAAGTTGAAGTTAATGAATGCCTGCAAAGTGAAGGATTTGGTGTAGGAGGACTAATACAGGTTACATCACAGCATGATGGATTACCTCAAAGTAAGGAGAAACAAGAAACTCAGAATATATCTGAAGAAGAAATATGAACATGGGAAAGAAAAAGAGATTTAATATAGTGTAATATTTATGCAAAGAAGAAAGCAAAACTAATCAATACAAGAAGAGCAGCACCAAAGATATTTGAAGAGAAATAAAGGCAAAGGAATCCAGACATGGAAAACTTTACAATATAAAAAATAAGAAGTCAAAGAGGAAAAGTAGGAAAGATTAGTAATGGAGAATTTAAAGAAATAGAAACTAAGGTTATGGAGTACCTGCAAAGTGAACGATTCAGTGTAGAAAATCTAAATCAGAAAGCACCACAGCATGATAGAGCAGTGGACATCCAAATTAAGGAGAAAACAGTGGAACAGGAAGCAACTGGTCATTTACCATATGAAGATATTTTGGAGCCTTCCACAGGAAACCAGTATAAACTTTCACTTGAAGCTGCACAGCAAGGGAGGGAACAGGAAACTGTGGTAACTCTGACACAGTCAATGTTGAGGAGTGATAGGCCAGTGAGTCCTCATATGACAGAGCAACAGATGGCATAGGATGAAATTCATGAGAATATGTCACAGGAAGATGCTATAGAACTTTCTATAGAATCCTTGCAGGAAATGGAGAATAAAAATGTGCCTACAGTTTAGAAGAAAATGAGCTAAGAGAAGAGATGCTTGATTTAATAGTTAGATAAACATATTAAGATCAATGAAAGAAGCAGACTGCAGAAGGTCAATAAAACCCAAAAAGTCAGAAGTTTGATAAAATAAAGGAACACGGTAATTAGGACTGTCCATAGAGATCCATGTGATATAACAGAAGTAAACAGGATATGTTACTGTGTAGCTAAATTAATAGATAAAATTCTACCACAAGAACACAGGTTAGTGAGGGAAAGGAAGGGGAGAAATCGAATACCATCATGGAAGTATCGAACAGAGAAAACTATAAACAGTGGCGGCTGATGACTTTAAATCAAAGAGGGGCTGTAGGAGACAGCTTAATGGGTGGGGCCAAGAGGAAGGGGTGTGGCCAACTAGAAAGGGGCAGAGCTGTGCTCAAAACCACAAAATTTGGAACTTTTATATGCTGCCCTGGGTGCCAAACCATCATTATTAGAGTCCAATCAAGACAAAATGAAATGTAGAAGAAAATATATTTTATTGCATTGGCTGCATGACAGCTTACTTAATATCTAGATGGAAACAAAAAGGTTGTGAGGCATGAAAAAATAAATTACTTTTTAAATACATTACTAGAATGCCACTCACAATCAAGTGTAAAAAACAAGCAGCACTCAACTCAAACCACTTTTCCTTGCACTGCAGTTCTAATTATAATTTATATTCAGCTTTATAAAAGTACCAAGTAACATGCTGAAAGTGCCAAGTAACATGCTGAAAGTACAATCTCTGTGATATTCCCACTTGTACAAATGTTTCTTATCCCAAAAGACCTGCTGCCTGACAGTAACTATCTACTTGTTTCATGAGGAAAGCGTGATCAAAGTAAAAAATGGATAGCAAACAAGAAACAAGCTCAAGATAAATTGCTTAAAGAATTACTGCACATGTTATGGACCACACATGATAGAGTGGCGTTCTACTTAGTTTATGGGTAAAGATGAATGCAAGTCTCCAACAAATGTAATGAGCTTCTGAAAATACTGTAATCCTGTCCTTTATTACAAATACTGCCATATGCATTTCAATACCTAAGCCTTATATGCTATCTAGTTATAAAATATTCTCCGCATGGCAACATCAAAAAGGCTTTCAGTGTTGGTAAT
Source organism: Protopterus annectens (assembly GCF_019279795.1). Lineage (NCBI taxonomy): Eukaryota > Metazoa > Chordata > Ceratodontiformes > Protopteridae > Protopterus > Protopterus annectens. Next base: position 587,742,038 of record NC_056737.1, on the reverse strand, counting down.
TCTTTAACACTATGCTTATTAAAGCTTACTTGCATCTTGCAGTCTCAGACAAGCTTACCTGATGGCCATTAAAGCATTTCTACTTAAACACAGAGCAACAGGCACTGTAACAACATGCATTTTTAGAATAATAATAAGCATAAATCAACAGTATAAAAATATGACAGAAAACTAGGACATTCTGCAAAATCAAGGACAGATAAAAAGCCACTGTAGTACTTGTGTCTACCTTGGATGGGGGATACTCTGCTCACTTACACCGCATAACTGCTCCTTGCCTTGCTTGGACACATCCAGAGTCACTACATGGGGGAGTGGTATTCAACAAGTATGTCATAATTTGAAATGTCTCTGGCTGAAGGTGATGGCCCTGACACATTTGTCATACTTCTCAACCTCAGAGCAAGAAATCTGGACAAAGCCATAAATAGAAGTGGGACAGAGGCCCAAAAATATGGACAATTTTTAAATATTGCTCTTATAAACTTAGAAAGATAATAGAATAATAGTTCTTGCATTAGTATGAATTTTCTGAAGGGTATGAAATTTCAAACTCAAATGTCTGTCATTATTTTTTAACTTCAGTCTTTAATGATTTGCCACTAATTTGCTAGAAAACCACAATTTTATGAAAAACAGACCAAACGTGATGCAAAAATATAAAACAGCCACACAATACAGCTGGGAACCTGTCAAAGAAGGGACAATTTTTTTAATATTAGTACTTTTAAGTTGAGCAGCTGACAAAGTAAGATAATCTACATGCATTTCTGAAATAAAAGTTATCTATAATTCTGATCATTACAATTATTTATTAATTGTAAACCCTCCACTTTTTCTTCAAAAATTGCCATTTTGCAGTGGGATTATTAGGGGGTGAGCAACATTTTGAGCCAAAATCAGGGACAGCTGAGAGGTTTGGATATACCTAATTCTATAAAGTGATTTATTTGCGTGTACCTCTCAACCTCTTAATGCAGGAAATCTGGACAAGGCTAAATATATTGGGGGAACATACAAACAGTACTAAAAATTGCTCTTGTATACACTTAGCTGATATAATAACAGGTCTTGCTTTAGCAATCATTTTTCTGAAGGGTATGAAGTCTGAAACTCAATGTCTGTCATTATTTAGTGACTTCATTCTAAATGATTTTCCAGATAACCACACATTTTATGAGGAACAAACCGAAAATATGCAAAAAAAATCTATTCATTCTGTGAAAATCTGGACAGCTGAGAGGTATAGTTCAGCCAGGTTTGCCACCCTTCCTGCATCACAAAATCATGGTCGAATGGGGCCTCCCCCCTGCAGCCATTCCAATGTCCCAATTACTTGGCTATTTCGCCCCATTTACCATAAACACTGTAATGTGCATATTGCTTTACTTCTACGATGATTTGGATTTCATTTAAAAGTTTTATTTTATATTTTACAGCACAAACACTAATAGACATCTGCTGAACAAAACAATGCAGTCTCACAATGAAAATAGACTTAGCATTAAAACTTTTCTGCCGTTGAAGCTCACATTCATTGAAACAGTATTGAAACCCACATTCAAAGAAAATACATCTGGCCATTGGCAGATACAGATTAACTTTGGGCTGTTTTCAAATCATAGGCCCCTTCCACACAAAACATACATGTCTTCTCTGATACATCTTCCTGATTGTATTAAATTATATTGTATAATACAGTACAGTTGTTAGACAGCATTTTAAATGTATTGTTTTTGAACCTTTTTCCAGTAAACAATTAAACAAAATGCATGCACCAATAATGACAAAACTGCCCAATTCAGAACATTTCCATCATAAAAGTCTACTCAAACTTCTACAATCCACCAGTCATCTAAATAATTCCACATTAAAGAGATCTGCAACTAATAAAGAGGTTGCTGCTAGCAAACAACATTATATTTCATTGTTTCATCTACAAATAAAGTGCCTCTTGCTCTTGATGAATACATTGCCTGTGTTACATAAAAAATGATAAGCTAGTAATATTGCAATAGGGACTGGATGGCAAACCTATAACTGGTTCATAGTTACTAGGTATCTCTGCCAAAGAGGACATTCTCAGGACTCAAGGAGGACATTCTCAGGACTGCAGCATCCACCCCTTTAAAAGTATAACACAGTATAGTATCAGCAATGCAGCTACATACTGTGGGAGTAGAACCCACAGCCTTCTGCATCAAAAGCAAGTACACTACTTGTTGTGCTATTAACAAAGCAAGCAGACTCCGCATAATCAGCACTAAACTTCTATTACCCTGAAGTTGTCAGCTCCTTGTAAAATCCACTCGACACTCAACTGTATCTCTCAACTTTGCAGCACAAGAAATTTGGAAAAAGCCAACATTTATTGGGGGTAAAAGGCCAAAAGCCAAGGACACATTTTAAAAATTCCTTGTATAATCTTGGAAAGTTGCTAGAATAAAATGCTGTGTTACCACCAGGCATTTCACTGCCAAGTCTTGGCCCCAGGACCCTGTGCACTACAGTCAAAGCAACATACCACTATGCCAAATTAGCTATTTCTGCAAAGATAGGAAGACTAAAACTTAAATGGCTATCATTTAGTGAATTCAGTTCTCACCATAGCTCTCAACCTCTTAGCACAAAACACATGGACAAAGCAAATAATGGGCGAATACAGCCCCCAAACATATTCAGTGAATTCAGTTCTCACCATAGCTCTCAACCTCTTAGCACAAAAACATGGACAAAGTGAATAATGGTGGAATACATCCCCAAAAATAGGGAAACATTTCAAAAATTGATCTTATAACCTAGAAAATTGCTAGAATAAAAGGTGTTGTGTTACCATGTACCTTTCTGAAGAATATAAAGTCTGAAATTCACACATCTATCATTATTTAATCAATGGACACTCTAATTTTTTTTTCTTTTTCTTTTTACAGTTGGGGTGGTTGCAGTCCTGCAGTCCAATAGCACGGGCCACCACTGACTATAAAGCAATTAAGACAAGAGGTGTCACTGTTAGAAGAGTATAAAAGAGGGAACAGAGCAACAAAAATACTCAGAAAGATAGATGTGATAAAAGCAATGCACAGCATTATAATGGATCAGGATTTATCATGCAGTATTGCAAATAATAAACTAAAAATAACAACACAGGCAGTAAAACTTAGAAGATACACAGATAAATATAAAGAAAAAGTACAAAATAAGCAATTTATCAATGACCCAAAAAAGTTTTATAGAGAATTGGGAAACAAGGTAAAATAAATTGAAAGATCACCAAAAAAGGAAGAAATAGATATATTTTGGAGAAGTATTTATGAAGATCCTGTGGAACACAACAACGATGCTAAATGGATAGAAGAAGTAAAAGAAAGAATAATAAGTTCAAAGGTAAAGGACATGAAATGGGATGAAGTAACAGCCAGAGAGATTGAAATAAAGTTAAGAAAAGCCTCCAATTGGAAAACTTCAGGCCCAGATGCAGTACCTGACTTCTGGTTAAAAGTATTAACATCTTTGCACAAAGACTTAGCCATGAGTAAGAACTATTTATTGCACCCTGAACAGACACCATGCTGGCTAACAACAGCAAAAACAATGCTCCTACTTAGGGGTGAACCTGCAAGCTACCCTAAAAATTATAGACCAGTAACTTGCATTCTGACGATGTATATAGACTGCAACTGATGCTGACAGAGTTTATAGTCATTAGAAGAAAACTCAATTATGGCAATAGAGCAAAAGGGTAATAAAGAGACCAGCTGGCATAATGAAGAGACCAGTTGGCATAATGGTTAAGGTCTTCACTTTCCATGCACAAGGTACAAGGTTTAATCCTTACCTCTGACCAGTGCCTGTTTGGCATTTGCACGTTCTCCCTGTGTTGCCATGTGGTTTCTCTCATGTCCAAAAACATGCTGAGTGTTTTCATCTCAAGCTCACCAATGAATGGAGCTGTGAGCAGCAGCACAGACTCTACATGGTGCTCTGCAGGGGGAAGAGTTGTACAGACAAGCCATTTTTGGCATCTATTGTGGTGTCCAGTATCCTCAAGATAGGAGAACATGGATCACAGACTGGGTGCTGTGGCAGGGCTAGCCACTTGACGGTGTAAAATATGGCTCTAGTTGATTCAGTCATGTTGACTAATGTCGCCAAAATGGGCATGGGTAGTTACAGGTGATAAGTGAGTTGAGGACCTGGCCTACTCTGACATATGCCAGGAATCCTTGCTAATGATGGGAGAAGTATATGTGCCCCCTATTGGTGTGTGCCTGTCATAAAGCCCAGCAGTCCTGGGTCAATAAGCTACTGGCCGGCTGGTGTCTAGTTGCCCAGCCTGGGTTACCAGAATAGCTCTGTTGAGTGAAAGCTGGATGTAAAATCAACCAACCTGCCAAACAAGAACTGAGAATTGCTATGCTTAATGTAGGTTCACTGACAGGATACAGCTTAGAAATGGATGAAATGATGACACAGAGGAGGCTGGACATCCTATGCATCCAAGAGACAAGATAGAAGGGCAGTGCAGCAAAGCCACTTCACTTGGGATCTAGACTCGATTACTCAGGAGAGAGACAGGCTAAAAATGGTTTAGGAATTGTGGTGAGTGAGAGGCTTCAGAAGTCAGTGAGGGAAATCATCAGAATTAATGACAGACTCATGATAATCAGACTACAGTGCAATGATAGGGCAGTATTCATAATCTCAGCCTATGCTCCACAGCAGGGTTGTGATACTGAGGGAAAGAGTGCAATCATATAGCAGTTGCAGGACCCACTAGATAAAGCAGGACAAGATGAATTAGTGTTGATAATGTGTGACCTGAATGCACATATCAGGACAGACAGAACAGGATATGAGGACTGCCTGCGTCTACATGGGTGGGCAACAGGAATAAAGAAGGATAAGCCATTCTAGACTTCTGTCTGGCAAATGGCTTGATAGTAGCCCACACATGGTTCAGAAAGAGAGACAATCATAAGATCACATACAAGAGTAGCCAACATGCAACTCAGGTAGATGTCCTCCTAGTAAGGAAAAGGCACTGGGGTAGAATACATAATTGCAAAGTCATCCCCAGTGAAACAGTTGGCCCACAGCATAAACCACTAGTTGCCACAATCAGCTGCAAGTAGTAATTATTAAGGCTGTAAGGTCAACAGGCTGAAGACCTGGAAGTTGACTGGAGAAAAAGTATAGCAGTTCAAGGAATTTGGGTCTATATTAGAAGACTGAATGTTCAGGTGATCGAACACCTAAACATCAATCTTCTAATCTCGAAAGCAAAAAATGGCGAACAGCTGATTTAATGCAGTGAAAGATTTCCCTTGGCTGTTAGCCAGAGTTTGCTATTTCCCTACTGTTGAGTGATCTCAGAGTTGGTATATTTAGTTGGGCGGGTGTGGGTGGCACAGCCTCCCACATCAGGGTGTGTGAGTGCGAAGCCCCCCACTTAATTTAGATGTAAAGTAATGTTTTTTGTGTTGTGGCCAAGGGATGTGTTTCCCTAGGACGTTCAACATTGTACAGTTTGATATTAGAAGATCGATGTTTAGGTGTTCGATAACCTAAACGTTCAGTCTTCTAATATAGACCAAAGAAATTACTCAGGGCTTGAGCACCCCAAGAAAAGAAGGAAATAGATGGAGTTCAACAAGAATGGCAGCGCCTAAAAACAGCATGTGTAAGGACAACAGAAAATATATGTGGCAGAGCAAGGTATGGAAATAAGGTACATAAGGAAAGCTGATGGTAGAATGCAGAAGTCCAGGAAGTCATCAAAAGAAAGAGGGAGTGCAGGAAGAAGTGGGATATAGAAAATACTAACCAGGCTAAAAAGGACTACTGGCTGGCTAACAAAAAAACTAAGAAAGAATTTGCAATAACAAAGAATAGGGCATCAGAGGTACTCTACCAACTTCTGAAAAGTGACTCAGTAAGTGGCACAAAGAAACTATGTCAGGTTGCAAGGCAAAGACAGAAAGATAATGAAGATAATCAGATGCCCTTCATAAGGGATGCCAGCAATAACCTGCTCAATAGTCCACAATGCATCAAACAAGGATGAGTACTTCCAGCATCTTCTGAATGAAGAAAACCCCACTGAAGCTGTACTGCCCAAGCAACAGCCTACAATGAAAGAAGAAGAGGACCCTATCCTAGAAGAAGTAAGAATAGCACTAAGGAAAATGAAGTCAGGGAAAGCAGCAGGCTCAGATGAGGTCACAGCAGATATGATAAAGATGCTGGGTGAGATAGGGGAAAAATGGCCCCTGAGGGTACTAATAGCAGTGTGGAGAGAAAGGTGTATCCCAGATGACTGGAGAATAAGCATACTTATGCCAGTGTAGAAGAACAAAGGGAACATCCACAACTGTGGGCAGTACAGAGACATCAAACTCCTATCACATTGCATGGAAATTCTGGAGAGGGTGATTGATAAATGGAAATACAGAGTAGTAGAATGTAAGATGGGGGATGAGCAGTTCAGATTCAGATCAGGATGCAGCATAACTGACCTGATGTTTGCAGTGAGACAGATACTTGAGAAGAAAATAGAGGTGAAGAGAGAGTCCAACTGGGCATTCCTAGACATGGAGAAAGCATATGACAAGGTCCCAAGAAAGCTGATCTGGGCAGCACTGCGGTGGTTTGAAGTCTTAGAAACATTGGTAAAATTACTGCAGGCTATGTGCAAGGATCCAATGACTCAAGTATGGACAGTGTTCAGCCTCACAGAGAGGTTTTCAATGGGAGTGGGTGTACACCAGGGTTCAGCTCTGAGCCCACTGCTGTTCATACTGGTGATGGACTACATTAGCAAATAGGTCAGAGGAGACCGATCAACAAAGTTGCTGTATGCAAATGATGTGACATTACAGGCAGACTCTGAGCTAGAACTTCAGCAAAAGATACGAGAATGGAATGCAAAACTGAAGGCACATGGGATGAAACTAAGCACAGATACGACGGTGGTAATGGCAGAAAACTGGGGAAATCAGAAGAAGCTGAGAATAGAGATAGAAGGGAAGACAGTGGAACAGGTAAACAGCTTCAAGTATCTGGGAGGGGTGGTTGAGGAGAAGTGAAGTCTGAATGAAGAGGTCAAAGCTAGAATCAGAGGGGCTGCAGCCAACTGGCATAGAGTGTCAGGTGTAGTCTATGAAAGAAGAATGCCAAAGAACTTGAAAAGTAAGTTGTACAAGACAGTGGTGTGACCAGTACTACTATATGGTACAGAAACCTGGGCAGTAAAGGCAGAACAGTTGAAGAAGCTAGAGGTGATGGAAATTAAGTGCCTGATAAGGGTGGTAGGATGCACACTGTGGGACAGATGAAGAAATGAGGATGTTAAGAGCAGAAGCCAAAGTAGCTCCAATTGCAGAAAAGATCAAAGAAAACAGATTACGGTGGTTTGGACACACGTGCAGAAAAGCAGATGACAATATGATGAGGAAGATTTGGGACAGACAGGAATAAGGTAAGAGGAAGTGAGGACATCTAGCAAAGAGGTGGATGGATTGTGTGAAAAAAGATCTGCGACAGTTAGTCATGCGTGTTGAAGAAGGCAGGAGTGTGGCACTGAATTGAGAGTGTTGGCGACAGTTAACATGATACCCCGACCCCATTTAGAAAGGGTGCTGATGATGATGATGATGAAAAAAATGGTAATAAAAGAAAGTCATATGGAATAAAGGATCATTTGTTGCTAAATAAAGTCATAATGGAAAACTGTAAAAATCATTTGTTGCTAAATAAAGTCATAATGGAAAACTGTAAAAACGGGAAGAATCTAAGTATGGCATGGACTGACTACAGAAGAGCATTTGACAGTATCCCACATTCATGGATAAAAGAGTGCTTAGATAAGATACAGCCTACACTGATTGATTACATTACAGTGACCATGAAACAATGACAGACCACTTTGCAATTAAGCTATAATAAAGGACAAATTATTATTCCAGAGATAAAAATTCAAAGGGGGGTATTCAAAGGTGACTTCCTGTCACCACTGCTATTCTGTCTTACCCTTAACTCATTAAGCTGTCTCCTTAACAGATTAGGTCATGGCTATAAATTGGCTTGTACAAAACAAAGTGTAAAGACTTCTCATCCTCTTTGTTGATGATTTAAAACTGTATAGCTCATCAGATGAGGAATTGAAAGCACAACTGCAAGTAGTCAAAACTTTTTAGATAATAGAATGTAATTTGGTCTTGATAAATGTGCAAAAGCAACCTTTAAAGCAGGAAAGCTGCAGCACCAAGAAAACATCAATTTGTAACAAGAATGTGATATAAAAGAACTTGAACAAGTAGGAGTATATAAATATTTGGGAAATGAGGAAGGATGAACAATAAAGCTTGAACAAATGTGAATCAAACTCAGTAAGGAATATTTTAGAAGACTTAAGTTAATTCTGAAAACAGCGTTGACATCTAGGAAGTCCAAGCTATAAACCAATTTGCTCTTCCTATCCTAACTTACAGTTTTGGAGTGATTGACTTGCTCAAAAAGTGTTGAATACATTAGCTTTAAGTGGGCATGGAAATAAAACAAGAAGTAGATAAAATCAGGCAGCAACTGAATGTGCTAAAAAAAAAAAAAAGAATATAAAGGAAGAGGTGGATGAGCAGGCAAACCAGATATAGTGGTCCATGAAAAGAAGACAAAAGTAGCATTGATCATTGAAATCGCTACACCTAATGTCTACAGTGGCTTGTGTACAGAGAGACATAAAGTCATAAAATATTAGGATTTGCAGATGGAAACAAGAGCAATGTGGAAGAAGGATACCTAGAAAGTTCCAGTAGATAGAGTGCCTCCGATGCCCTAGTCATTGCTACTCAACTCCTTTCTTATCTTCTTTGTTAGCCAACCAGTATTGCTTCCTAGCCTGGTTTGTGTTTTCTATCTCCCACTTTTTCCTGCACCCCTTCTTTCTTATGATGACTTCCTGGACTTCTGCATTCCACCACCTGCTTTCCTTATGTACCTTATTTCTATACCTGGCTCGGCCACATATCTGTTCTGTAGTCCTCCCACATGCTGTTCTGAGGCATTGCCATTCTTGTTCAACTCCATCTATTTCCTCCTCTTCTTGGGATGCTAGAGTCCTGAGTACTTCCTTGAAATGTTGTGCTTCCTCTCCAGTCAACTTCCAGGTCTTCAGCCTAGTCTCACTTTACCTTAGGGCCTTCTCTGACCGTTGCTTGCAACTTGTTGTGTTAACCAGTGATTTATGCTGTGGGACAACTATTTCATTGGGAATGACTTTGCAATAATTGTTTCTATATCAGTGCCCTTTCTTTACTTGGAGGAAGTCTGCCTGAGTTGCATGCTGGCCACTCTTTTATGTAATCTTGTGACTGTCTGTTAATGAACCATGTGTTGGCTGCTATCAAGCCATTTTCCAGACAGAAGTCTAGAATGGCCTCTCCTTCTTTATTCCTGTTGTCCTACCCATGTAGACCCAGGAAGTCCTCATATCCTGTTCTGTCTGTCCCTATATGTGTATTCAAGTCACCCATTATCAACACCAATCCATGTTGTCTAGTAGGTCCTGCAACTGTTGTATGAATGCAGTCTTTTCCTCTCTATCACAACCCTGCTGTGGGGCATAGGCTGAGATTATGAATACTGTCCTATCATTACACTGGAGTCTGATTGCCATGAGTCTGTCACTAATTCTGAAGACATCCCTTACTGCCTTCTGAAGCCTGTCTCTCAACACAATTCCAACACCATTTCTGGCTTCTTCGCCTCCTGAGCAGTAGACCCTGGATCTCAAGCCAAGTGTCTTTGATACACTGCTCTTCCATCTTGTCTCTTGGATAAAGAGGATGTCCAGCCTTTTCCATATTGTCATGTCATCCACTTCCAAGCTGCATCCTCTCAGTGAACTTACACTGAGCGTAGCAATTCTTAATTCATGTTTGGCAAGTTGATTGGTTTTACGTCCAACTTTCACTCAACAGAGCTATCCCAGGTAACCCAGGCTGGACAACTGAACACTGGTCTGCCAGTAGCTTATTGAGCCAGGGCTGCTTGGCTTTATGGAGGGCATACAATAGCCAGCAGATGCACATACACCCCTCCCACTGTTAGCATGGGTCCCTGGTGTAAGATGGAGTAAGCTGGGTCCTTAACCTACTTATGACAGACAACTACCCATGTTCATTTAGCTCCATTAGTCAATATCATCAAATCATCTAGAGGCATTATTTTATACCATTGGGTGGCTAGCCCTGCCACTACCATAAAAATACCTATGCAAACACTTCAGAACAAAAATTCTAAATCTTCTAGACTTTGTTACATATTTGGGAGCCATACATATATCCTCCTGTTGTTCTTTTGTGAATTGCTTAAACAGTCTATTCCCAATCCTTTCTAACCTCCTCTGATTGAGTCCTACAGTTATCATGCAATATTCTATATACCCTATTAATTATCAGTTTTTAACAGCAGCTTCTGTTCTAGATTCTACTAAAATTCTACCAGTGTTGGTCTTTTACTTAGGATCCCCTCTTTGTCAGCAGATTTTGTACTAATATGTATCACTGTGACCACTGGCATATTATCCAGACAAATAAAAAAGAATGTAACTATACACTTGAGAAGGTAAAAGTTACTATAGTAAAAATTCATTTCACAGTGCATACTATGGTACTAAGCTTTTAAAAAAAAAGGCTTGACTGGATTTTTTTGTTTACATGACAGGAAAAGATGCTAAATAACTTGGCTAAAAGTTATATGTATGTGATGATCATCAGGGTCTTTAAAACCCAGTGCCTGAAACTGAAATTTACCCCACCCCCAAAAATGAAGTGCCTTTTGCAGAGTGCAAGCCACCCCTGCTCTTCCCCAAACTTATATATACCAATAGCATGGTCACACCAATTTGAAGAAGGGAAAAAAATCTCCCAAAAAGGGCATGATCAACGGCACACATAGAACTCTTGTTGACAATGACTTCCTGTGGGAAATAGTGATCAGGATTCTGCCTCTGGCAATTAACACTTGAGGAATCACAATTCATCCACCTGTAGAACAACCCCATGTGAGACAACATTTACTATATTCTGTAGGTAATAATTCTATCATTTTAATGCAGTTTATTTATACATAGTGCACATCTGATAGTGTGTTCTAATCAAAACATTAAGACCTCACAATAATTCAGTTTTACTTCATTCAGATGGATTGAAAAGACATTTGCTTTTGTCTGTGCTTTATTTTACAGAAATATGATTATTTTATTGGGGGATTGGACTTATGCATCTCTTCAGCTAAGTATACCTTGTGTTATGATATCATGCAAGTTTCCAGGCTATTCCATCTGAACTGTACTGTAGGTAAGTCTGACTGTTTCTCTGTTTTTGCTATTGAATGAATTTAGAACCTGGTCAAAGCACTAAAATCATTTTTTGTTTTTAGTTTAGTTATCCTAATATTTCCTTTAGTGCCCCACATTACCATTTTATTTATTATACTTTGATACATTTATGAACCAACAAATAAAAATAGTTACCATTACCATTTTATTTATTATATTTTGATACATTGATGAAACAACAAATAAAAATAGTCACTTAGGAACCTTCCAAATATCTACTCCTAACTTTCATTACATATCTTAATGGAATAATTATGCATATTTCTACAAATTTCCCAGTCTCCCACTAATTTAATTAAATGGGTAAAAGTGCTAATGTACAAAGAAACAGGTCAAGCAAATATTGTGTTTAATATTAACAGGATTGATGCTATACTTATTGTATCAGGAGCAATTTTTCCTAAATTATGAATAACTTTATCTTTTTTCTACTAGTGAGGGCTGCTTTTATGTTAGAGTACATGGAATTTTGAGTCAACAGTATTTAATACTTTAGAAATATGTGTTCTTATTTCTGTAGCTCAGCTCTGTAGGTCAAGCAAATATTATGTTTAATATTAACAGGGTTGATGCTATACTTACTGTACCAGGAGTGATTTTTCCTAAATTATGAATAACTTTATCTTTTTTCTACTAGTGGGGGCTGCTTTTATGTTAGAGTACATGGAATTTTGAGTCAACAGTATTTAATTCTTTAGAAATGTGTTCTTATTTCTGTAGCTCAGTTTTTACTGATTCTTGCTGAAAGAAATGACAGTACATTGATTTCTGTACTTTGTATTTTAACTGTGGGTACTATGATTTTATTCACTGATTGTCTTTGGACATCATACAATGTGCTACATATGTTTAAAATATTCCATGAAATAGATTTTGACATCTTAGCCCAATATTTAAGACTGTGAATGCAGATAACTTTTACTATTTCTCCAACTTTCATTTGCTTACTGAGTGGCTCTGAATAAGGCATTTAAAGTCAGAACCCTTTGATCTGCCCTGAAGAGAGCAAGGCATTTATGCCTAGGGTATTTACTTGGTAAATAAAACAAATTAATTCTTTGTCTGCACACACACACACACACACACACACACACACACACACACACACACACACACACACACACACACACACATTCAGCAGCTATGCTGCTTAAGAAACAAAAGTGTGACATATATCTGTTTTTTATTGACATTAATATCCATTTCATAGATTATTTTGAAATATGCTGGTTGGGGGGTACACTAGAAGATGTTTCCAGTGGAACTTTTTTCCTCTTCATAAGCAATCTTAACCCATCTGTAAATTTCACAGTTTGCTACTCATTTTTTTTAAATTCCTTAAATCTTCAATGCATGATTAACAAATTCATTTAATTAAACCCTGCACATTAGACTAAAACTCACTCTTGCAATGTGTTACATCAGGATATTTTTCACTTTACACTGAAATAATTAAAAAAGCCGACATTTATCTCTTCTACTTCATAAAAGCAATTAATATGTGAACTAACATAACAAAAATGTGTTTTGCATGTAACTACAGCAATAAGTTGAAGACATATTGCTGTTTTCAGTATGCGAGATATGCTTCAATGGATATGTGGGAGCATAATTAATATAAGAAAGGTGCTTATGGTTTATGCAATTTTTAGAAAATTAATCTTGATTCATGAACAGTACGAATTATGCTATCTTGCTCCAGTTAGCTGACATTTACGGATGGATACTAATTGTATTAGTAGTTCATTGTAATAAGAGAAACCTTAATGATATGTTAAGAGCACCGACTTGCAAGAATAGAACAAATGTTATCCTTTTGAATATAAGTACTATGTTGCATTTCTATTTTCACAGTGGATTGATTACAGCAAATATTAGTTGGTATTTAAAAGGTTTGCTTTATGTGAGTAAATTTAGATATTTGTTTTATACAAGTAAGAAATCTCACTAATTTTGTGCTGAAATACATTAGCTTCACTAGTTAAAATGCCATACTGATTGGGGGAGATTGCATTGTATCAATATAATTTTGCATTACATATGTTGTTTAATGAATGAGGTAAACTTTTAATGAGGTGTCACATTATTTATGTATATTAGTAATGCACATAATGTAAGTCATAATTATATGGAATTTATTATAGTTCTTGTGTTGTAATATGCACATGCAGGTGATTCACTGATAGTCAGGTTCAGAAAAGGGTGCAAAGAGTGAACCTGCAGTAATCCTAGGATGGCTGTTGTTCATAATGAAAAGCACTATAGTCAGTCCTTATAGCATATGTGTCCTTGATAATTAATATGCATCTCTGTATCATTGCATGCACAAATGCAATATAATTTCTTTGTCTGCTCTATCTGATCTGAGGACCCTTAAAAATGCAACAAATCACCTCTCACTTTCTTCAGTTAGCTAAACATCATTTGATCAAACAGATATTTTCTTGTTTTCCACTTCATGATGGTTTTGCAATCCTACCCCTATATAAATGTCATCACACCTGGTCACAGAGAAAGTTATGAGCTTGAGAAACAAAGTTCCATCTGGCATCTGCAGTTTCAGTTTTCTGCAGTACAGTCTGTTTTGTTATTTCTTCACAGCTTAGTCATCTAGGCCTCCCAATACCTTATTGGTATTTTTGTTCCCAGCCTTACTGGCATTAGCACACTACATTGGCCTGTCAGGTAAGGGTCTAGCTTTTCTGAGGAAAATAGCTTTTCTGAAGCAGATTACTTCCCAGATGGTGAGGCCACAGTCGGGTGTTTAGCTATCACACTCGGCTAATACAGGCTGTGCAATGTTCCATTTCAATCATCTTCTTCTGGAGGTCATCAGGTATAGTTCGATGTTAACTTTGCCAGGCTTGTAATGGTCCATGCATCTCCACACCAACACACCAGCTAGAATACCTCATTATTCCTTGGTAGGCAGCATGTTTGCATCTCCTAATGCAGAGTGCACCACACACACCCAGCCATTATCATGATATCACTGTTCTTTAACAACTCAGCCTCATTCTCCTTCTCAAATGAGTGAGCCTATGTAGGTCACTCTTGCCATCTTTCTCTGGACTGGGTCACTGAGCATTCAGACCCACTAACTGAACTTGGCACTAGGGAAATACAGGCATAACTTCATTCATCTGCACCACGAAGTAGGACTTGAAATACTTTCTAGACACAGTCTGTCGCAGGAGGATTACTGAAATCCTGGACAGTCTTGGATTCACACTTCTTATGCAAAGATGATTCCATGACAATTTGTAAGATTGAAAACAAGCTATCATATGGAAAGGTTCAGTCCTTTCCTTCCTGACAATGAATAAGTGCAGGTTAAGTGTTGATTCGTGTCTTGATTGATTGATATATATATATATATATATATATATATATATATATATATATATATGTATATGAATAATATGCTCAGTCATTGTGGAAGATCAAGCTAATTCAATATGTTGATGACCCCACATTTGCATTGGCTAACTCTTCCATGGAATATGTCCACTCTATACTCCAAAACTACCTCAAAACCTTACAGGACTGACAATTAGGATTCTGTATCTCAATGCTTCAAAAACACATTATTATTTTACCCCCAATCAGCTAATGCCAATTCTATTGCCAGTCACCCTCATTTGACTCTCCCTGCTTTCACTGTTACTAGCTCAAAGCTCATCATTATTTCATGTGACTCTACAGTCATTGAAAAATGTCCTCAGGTTCATGCTTGACAATCATTTACATTTTGGCTTGCAAACAAAAAATGTCATCAGTAAAACCAATATAAAACATGTCATGCCTGATAAGGTCAGCATATATAATGTTGGCATTGTAAAAATTAACTACTATCTTCTTTTCTCTCTCTCCCATTTCATAACAGAAATATCCCCTGCTGTGCAGCACATGCTTAAACAGGCTTATAACACATCATCTCTATTTCCATGGCAAAACTTTTCACTATCTGTCACTAAAGAAACTATATTGATTAGTATTCATCACCATCTGACCTTTATTCAACCATCCACTGCACACAAACTATTGGGTTTCTCCTAATCACACATCTCTAGTATAATCACTTAATGATTGTCACCAACAGGAGACATTTATAAAGCCAAATGTCTGAAACACTGAAAATGGAAAGGTTGAAAAGAAAGCAGTAAAGCAGGATCAGAGAATTTGCCAGTTCCCCTATGTAGTGCAGTCTCAGAGTTGGTACATATAATTAGCAGTGAGTGTTGGGGGTGCAGTGAGGCATGCCCCCTCGCATAGATCATTTGCCAAGTTTTTCAGTATTTACTGTTTTAGCATTTTTTGGTTAGTGTAACGCTTTTTGATGTTTCAGCTATTCGGCTTTATGAATGTGTTCCATCACCAAAACATCAGACAACCAACTTGCCAGCTTCCCAAATCCAAATATAGGTTAGTAGACTCCAGATGTCCTGTAGCCATAGGTAAACTATGGATTAAACTTTCACACATCCAGGCATGTGCTCTGAAAGGAAGATTTTCAACAAAGTCTGAAAGACTACCTTCTTAGAAACTAGATCTGTAATTGTGGGATCACATTAAGGCATTCCTCTTAGTTGTTGGCTCTCCATGATATATTGAACACTTGTTCTTATTCCACTCTTACTATAAATTTAAATTTATTTGTGATTTCATAAACTCACATTGTCTCCCACCTCTTCTCAATTTTGTTTCAGGTTATATGGATGTTACCTGCTAATATCAATGACATGGCTATTTCTTTTCATGTGTTTCAAGATAAGACTTTCTAAATACTTTTGTCTCAGCCTATCCTGTGCTGCTTGCATGAATATGAGTTGTTAATACAGTATGTGGATAGCTCTTTTGCTTTGTGGAGGTTTTTATTGTACCAGAGATTCTACTAAAGACAGTACCTTCTAGCTGGGCATCCCTGTTAACAAATGCAAAGAAAAAATATGAAGACGTATCTGGCAGCTACAGATTATACAATGAGAAGTAATTTGAACAAATCTGTAATATATTATAAACTATAAATTCTACAAAACTATCAGTTTAACTGATCATGCATTATGATAAACTTAACTTTGTAATGACAGTATGAGTGTGGCACTATTAAGATGTCATACTTATCCTAGCAGGCTCTGACTTGAAATTTTAGAATAATTTTGTTGGCATAACAGAAGCTTCCCCAGCATGAGCCATCAGGCTCAACAGAGAAGTGGTGCCACAAATTATTATGACTTGAAGCCTCAGATACATAGGACCTCCATTGCTGATGGCCATTTTATTTTCTGGTGACTCCCAAAACATAACATATTTCAGACAGTCTGTCAGAAGCAGCATGGCCCTTCCTACAACAGCTATTACTCTTCTGTTGCTCTCTGCAAAATCACTCACTGACTTACCTACACCTGACATAATTAAGGGATTCATAATCAGTACTGATTATTTATTTCATTAGCTCCTTGATGGGATTATGCAAATGTATAATGACATATCACTGCTACTGCTACATATACATGCAAACCTTAGGAAGCATTTCAGCATTGAAATGCAGGCAAGACTTCATATCACACATCTCAACTGTCCTGAATTTTGTAGAATGCTAATATTTCTTGGTCTGTTCCTCATACAAGTTGAGATTTTCTGGAAAATCACTGAAGGCTGCAGTCATTAAATAAAGAAAGTCATTTGAGTTTCAGAGTTCATTATCTTTCATAAATGGCAGGCTAAGGCAAAACCTGTAATTTCAGCAATGTTTTATTATGTTTCTAAGAATAATATATAAACTCTGTCTCTAATTTTGGGCCTACCCTTCTTGTCCCATTATTTGAGGTTTTGGCTAGAATTGTTGTAATAAGAGGTTAAGTGCTATGCATCATATCACAATACCACAGGTATGGGGGTACTTCAACACCACATAAAATTTTGTCAAGTGATTTTCAACTTCAGTCTCCTTTAGCATCCATTCATATGATCTATGGGTCAGCTGTAGCAGGCCATATCCTAAATTTTGTTGAAGTACTCGCTTCACCGCTGAGCGACACAGGCCACACATGAGCACTGTCAGAAGGTGCTTACTTAATGCCTTTAAATGTGAGCCCTCACAGAGCAGAATGTAGCAGAAGTAATGCTTAGCATAATGATCACCACACACTCCTCAGCTATGGAGCAGAACTTGCTGTAGAGTGCTTCTACAGATTCTATGTGAAGCTCCATTCTCCATGTGTAAAGACAAACCTCCCTCCTCTATACATCAAACGTTATTTTTGTTAATTGTAAACTTTGACCTTGGAAGTAATCTATACTGTGTTTTAGTCCCTCATGTTGGACGTCATTATGTAATGGATTCTGATAGGGAAGCAATAGTTTGATTGATTTTTCATCCCTTTCAGTTTGAGCTATTCTACAGTCAGTGTTAGGTTGGATATATGATCATGGAATATTGAGACATACTGTATTTCTACTACTTTTGATCTTTTTTCCTTTCTTTCTATATCAGGTTTCAGCTGAACTAATACAAACTGACAACTGGTATTAAAACCATTACTTTCATTTCCACTACAGAGGACATTCAAATGATAATCACCTTGAGTCTCCACTGAAAAGAGGCTACTAGGACTAACCCCATCAACAAAGGATGAATAAAAAATAAGCAAACAATAGACCGAAGCAAAAATAATGCTTTAACTAAATATATATATATACATGAATATATAGTTTCAGGGCAGCAGCATTTTTCTGTGAAATATGTGTTGCAGGTAGAATTCCTTATTTTAAAAAATCAACACATGTAATGCTGGAGAAATGAAAACAAATGTAAGTGACTACAAATGGTATAACTTGTTTCCATTATGAATTAATGGCATTGTTGTTTATTTATTTATTTATTGACATTTGTTTACTGGGCAAGTCCGATTGAGCAGTGCCCTTTTTCAGCAGAGGCCCAGGGAGAAAAGCTCCGTTATACAAATATCACGACATCATTCACATTGTTTCATCATTTGCAGTCAGTTTTATTCATGGGCAACAATTTCATTATGCAGACACCCTTGACAGCAGTTATATCCTTTACAAATAGTTTTGATTAAAAGTAAAAGTTACATCAGTTGTACATGAATATTTTTTTTTAAATACAAAGTTATAGGCAGTGCAATATCCTCTGTATACACAGATTGTCAGTTTTTATGTAAGAATATTTGTTCATAGATTAGTACTAAGCTAACTGCCCTTGTGAGCCATTTTAAGCCTAGCCAATTATCCCTTGTGAGACTCAAACGCTGCACCTTGTGTTTGTAAGGCAAACACCTTAACCATTAGGTCACCCTCCCAACCCATCAAAATCTAAGACATAGGAAGATAAAAGAAAGAGTTAGAGCAAACTAAAGAAAGGAAGGAGGGAAAGAGTCACAAGGAAGATAAAGGAGATGAGATGATAGGTAGATGTTATGATAGACTCATACATAGACTTTTTTCTGGCAAAGGAAAGTTTTGAAGAAATATCGGCTGCATGAAGAAGGAATGTTCTACTGAAGAAAGTTTTTCTGCAGAGCTAAAAATTTGTGCATACTCCAAGTGTAGCTGCTGTGCACTGTATCCTAAGGGAAAAATGAGGCTTTAGTGAACTGTACCACAGATCCTCAGAAAAGATGTGTAGCCACTACCCAACACCTGCTTAGTCCCCAACAGCAGATGTCCACTCTAACAGCCCAATCATCCTTCTCACTTGGTCCCTAAACCGACTGCACCTCTAAAAAAACTCAGAATGGAAGATGATGTAGAAGCGTATGTAGAGGCATTTGAGAGATGTGCAGATAAGGAAAACTGGCCTTGAGCAGAGTGAGCCAGAATATTGTCCTCACATCTGATCAGGTACCCACTATAACCACACACAGATCCTGAGGTCAGGTATGGGGACTGGCTTGGTCAGAAACTGAAACAAGAAATTCTGGCTAGGGATGCAGGCTCATCTGAGGCATAGTCACATACATTTCACAACTGGACATTCAGTATGGCGAGATTTGGTAATGTCACAGATGACTGATTTAATACATATTCTGAAATTGTAGATGGAGTCCCTTACTAACAATATATGTACAATTCTAGAAATCTTGGCACAGGTAACTCTGAAAAAGCACTCCATAGGAGCAACTTAAGAAAATGTGTATTCCAGAGTGACCCTAGCTCTTCTGAACTACTCCTAAATTCATAAGTAACTTGCAGTGCTCAAACTACATTGGCCATTGAAGAGCACTAATTCTCCAAAGTCAGGGTCAGATACTATGTCTCCCACACAGTCATCAAAATTCTTCTTAAATATATCTACAATTGACTATCTTCTGATAAATACAGGTATGTTAGTCCACATTAATACTATTTTCTGTGTAATATAAATATAATGCAGACTATATTTAATTTTACCTACTTCAAACTTAATATTACAATGTCTGCGTCTAAAATTATTATTGTAGATATTCAAATTAAAAAGAATCTGTAAAACCAAGTAAATGAATGCTTTGTAAGCCAAAATTAAATTTCTCCTGATATATCTATAATGTAATGTGTATAATCTTAAACATCTGTATCTAGCCATATAATTCAAATTCCTTATCAATGTATCCTCAACAAAAAGACATTATGCTCTATAACAGGCCTAAAATATGAGACATGTAATGATTTTAAGCAGGTCTCAAGCCTAGTGAATCCATTTCTTAACATAAAGTCAACTTGTTGCATAGCTTTAGTTCTCACCATTTTAGTCTGAGTGCTAAAAGAAAAGGTATTGGTTATCAAAACTCCAAAACCTTTGTACTTACTAACTACTTGTAATGGTTGTTCTATCAGTCGCTCACTTCTCTGTGTAGAACAATTTCTGAAATACATTATGTTGTATTTTTCTAGACTGAATGCAATTCCAATGGATTGTACTGTTTTCCAATTTCCCTCAAATAACTTTTTAAGTTTTCAGTCTATGTCATTTTGCATCACAACACCTATTTTCCAGTCATCCACATATTTTTGCAATCCAGAAATCTTTTCCTTTTGGAATTTTAGCAAAAATACATTAAAAAGTGTTGGACACAAAACAAATCCATGTGGCACTTCTCGATTTATTGGCAAATATTGTGAATGAATACCATTAATGTAACAGTTTGGGTTCTTTCAGTCAGCACACAATATACCTAACTAAATATGGATTGACACTGAATTTAACTAAACTGGTGTGTGTGTGTGTGTGTGTGTGTGTGTGTGTGTGTGTGTGTGAGTGTGTGTGTGTGTGTGTGTGTGTGTGTGTATATATATATATATATATATATATATATATATATATATACATATATATATATATATATATATATATATATATATATATATATATATATATATATATATATATATATATATATATATATATATATATATATATATATATATATATATATATATATATATTATGTGGGAATAAGTCAAATACCTTAGCCAAGTCCAGATAATTAATTCAGTTTTAGTTTCAAATCCTGAATCAAACTAAGTTGATCATAAAAGTTAATCAAACTAGTTAAAGTAGACCTGCCTTGTACAAAGCCATGCTCTTCAGGCTTTAGAATATTTATATTAATTTTCCAAATCTCTCACAACATTTGCCAATAGACAGAAGACAAATTGATGGACCTATATTTTTTAATGTAGAGTTTACTTTCTTTTTTATAAACTGGGGTAATATTTGATAAATTCTGCATTTTTGGTACTAATCCAAATTATTAAAAAATGCTAAAATCCTGTTAGATTATGGATGAGATGCTATAATTTATCTTATGCAATAATATAGCTGATATTTTATTTGGACCTGCAGATTCATGCCTACTGATTTTTTTATACATTTTTGATCAAGTAATTAATAGCTTGTGAACATTGTTTTGTAACCTAGTTTTCATGCACTAATTTATTTTCAAAATGAGTAGAGTGTGTTGCAATGTTAACAAAATATTTGTTAATCCAAAAAAAAAAAGTAGTTCAAAAATAAAACCGGTGTGTAAAACCAAATATAAGCACAACCAAAAAACTGTTTAACACATCAGTAACACAGCCATCTCTTGTAGAAACGTATTATTTAATGTAGGATAAGCGCTTTCATGATATACATAGACTATCGCTTCATCAGATCAAAGAGACAGGACATCTAAAACACATTTAAACTCTATAATAGCCAATCAGGTGTGCCAAATCAAAACACACCCACTATGATGCAATTACACACCCCATATAAACATAAGATCAGCAAAACATAAAATAAATGTAAAATATTCATATATAAAATAAACATGAAAACATATATGCACATAAAATTAGACCTAAAATGGCTACCTATGTAGCCTCTGGGTTTTAAGGGCTGGCTTCAGGGGAACATATTCATTCAATCCTTTCCCCTTCGTTGTACCCAGACTAAGAATCCACTGCAATTTCACTACTTCTGTCCGTGTTCTAATATCCCCGAGTCTAGCACTTGTATAAAGCCTATCAACAACTAGAAATTTAAACTCATGAGCCGTCCCCTCCTTCATTACATGTTTAGCAAGTGCATTACACTTATACTGAATACTAATGGAGTAGATGTGCTTCCTCACTCATTCCCTTAATCTCCTGTTACTCTTCCCAACATAAAAAGAGGAACATTTAGTACACCTAGCAAGGTACACAATGTCCTTTGTATTACAGTCTGCTTGCACTCTGAACTCATATACCCCACCGTCATAATATCAGGGTTAGTAAAGCTATTACTAATATCAATAAATCGACAGTATCGACAGTTCCGACATGGATTGGTATCAGAATGGCTCAACCCAATGGATGCAAATCTTTTCTGATCTGGATAACAAAGCATCCTTTTCAAATTTAATTTATTCCTGTAGATAACTGTAGGATGTGATCCATCTCCTTCTCTAATCTTGTCATCAGTGAGCAGAACTGACCAGTTTTTTTCAATCATTCCTAACACACCTGGTGTCTGTGGTATATTGAATAGAGCAAGCTAATGCTCTCTTACTGCCCCTAATAATATTACTTTGACTAACTGTTTCAACTTTCTTAGAAAAATAAGGTCTAGCCCTGCTCCCTCTTAGAGCTGCCCCTCTATTCAAGCCAAGGGTCATCTCTCGCTCATCATAACCCCTATTCAAAAAATGTCCTTTCAGTGTTTCCAGTTCATCCCAATATCCATCATCTCTGACATTCAGTCGTGAAACCCTCATACTCTGCCCCTTCACTATATTAGAAAATATGTATGAAAAAAGTATAGTACCAAAACACATATGGAATATCCAAATATTCGAAAGTCTGCTCATTAATCAATTAACATATAAATCATACTAAAAGCATTAAAAACATTAAAAACACTTACTTAAGTATTATTTTCTAATATATTATTATATTAGAAAATATATGTGGGAGATGCATACTCGTCCTATATAACAGCGAGTTCTTATAACATCCTTTCCTAACAAGGCTAGTGCTAAAAGATAAGTCAACTAGCCTTTCAACAGTAACGTCCAAGAACTCAAACATATCTGATAAACTCTTCATACAAAACTTTAAGAATGAAGTCGTGGTATGTAGGTACTCAACAAAGCGTATCAAGGCAGAATGTGGACCTGTCCATAAAACAAAGACATCGTCCACAAACCTAACATACAGGTTAATATATTCGGAAAAGTCATGCTCACCTAATACATACATAGACTACCATTCTGCCAACACCATAGTGGTGAAGCTATTGGAACACGAAGTGCCCATAGCTATGCCAGATTGTTGCAAAAAGTACTCATTGTTAAACAAAAAAAAAAGTTTTCCAAAATGATTTCTAATAGAAACCCTATCAGTTCAATAGTCTGACTATCCAATGTACCATCCTTATACAAATACCTAGTCAACCATTCAATCCCTATGTCATTCGG
Source organism: Protopterus annectens (assembly GCF_019279795.1). NCBI lineage: Eukaryota > Metazoa > Chordata > Ceratodontiformes > Protopteridae > Protopterus > Protopterus annectens. Next base: position 587,718,695 of record NC_056737.1, on the reverse strand, counting down.
AATGATGGTTAAAAGGGATGTAATATCCAGGGTAACCAGTAGACAATCATCTGGAATAATCTTACCATTTACATGCTCATAGAGCACCTGTAGAAACTGTTTCTGTGCTTAATACTGGATCTGGACAGCATGGGTTTAATAACCTCACTAATTATGAGAGATGTGCTTTAGAAACTTTGCGTAATGACACATCTATAGCGATACATCCAGCCAATAAGGGAGGGACAGTTGTCGTTATGAATAGTGACTATTATTTTACTGCCATTACTAATATGTTAAGTGATCTGACTGTTTATGTTAAGATTATGCTACAGGATGTAAAAAATATTATTAATAGAGTGCATGATTGTTTTGTTGATGGATGCGTTACGAAGGAGTTATATGAATATTGCATTGTTGATTAGCCTAGTGTACCTACCTTCCATGGTCTCCCTAAAGTACACAAGGATTTAAGGGTACCCCCATTTAGACCCATAGTGGCAGGTCATGGGTAAATCATTGAACCTTGTTTGATTTATGTAGAGAAGTTAGTCAGACCTATATTGGATAAGTCGACAGTTGTACTTTGAGATTCAAAACAGTTTCTACAGGTGCTCTTTGAGCATGTAAATGGTAGGATTATTCCAGATGATTGTCTGCTGGTTACCCTGGATATTACATCCCTTTTCACCATCAATCCGAATGACATAGGGGTTGAATGGTTGACTAGGTATTTGTATAAGGATGGGACATTGGATGGTCAGACTATTGAATTGATAGGATTTCTATTAGAAATCATTTTGGAAAACAATTTTTTTTTTGTTTAACAATGAGTGCTATTTGCAATGATATGGTATAGCTATGGGCACTTCGTGTGCCAATAGTTACGCCAATATGGTGTTGGCAGAATGGGAGTCTATGTACGGGTTGGGTGAGCATGACTTTTCCGAATATATTAGCCTGTATGTTAGGTAAAGTTTTGTATGGAGAGTTCATCAGATAAGATTGAGTTCTTGGACATTACTGCTGAAAGGCTAGTTGACTTATCTTTTAGCACTAGCCTTTTTAGGAAAGGATGTTATAAGAACTCGCTGCTATATAGGACGAGTATGCATCTCCCACATATATTTTCTAATATAGTGAAGGGGCAGAGTATGAGGGCTTCACGACTGAATGTCAGAGATGATGGATATTGAGATGAATTGGAAACACTGAAAGGACATTTTCTGAATAGGGGTTATGATGAGCGAGAGGTGACCCTTGGCTTGAATAGAGGGGCAGCTCTAAGAGGGAGCAGGGCTAGACCTTATTTTTCTGGGAAAGATGAAACAGTTAGTCAAAGTAATATTATTAGGGGCAGTAAGAGAGCATTAGCCTGCTCTATTCAATATATCACAGACACCAGGTGTGTTAAAAATGTGATTGAAAAAAACTGGTCAGTTCTGCTCACTGATGACAAGATTAGAGAAGTAGTTCGATCACATACTACATTCACCTACAGGAATAAATTTAATTTGAAAAGGATGCTTTGTTGTCCAGATCAGAAAAGATGAGCATCTGTTGGGTTGAGCCATCCTGATACCAATCCATGTTGGAACTCTAGATACTGTCGATTTGTTGATATTAGTAATAGCTTTACTAACCCTGATACCAGTAGGGTATTTGAGTTCAGAGTGCAAGCAGACTGTAATACAAAGGACATTGTGTACCTTGCTAGGTGTACTAAATATTCCTGTTTTTATGTTGGGAAGAGTAACAGAAGATTAACGGAATGAGTGAGGAAGCACATCTACTCCATTAGTATTCAGTATAAGTGTAATGCACTTGCTAAACATGTGATGGAGGAGGGGACGGATCATGAGTTTAAATTTCTAGTTATTGATAGGCTTTATACAAGTGCTAGACTCGGGGATATTAGAACACGGACATAGGTAGTGGAATTGCAGTGGATTCTTAGATTGGGTGCAATGAAAGGGAAACGATTGAATGAATATGTTCCCCTGAAGCCAGCCCTTAAAACCCAGAGGCTACATAGGTAGCCGTTTTAGGTCTAATTTTATGTACATATATGTTTTCATGTTTATTTTTTATATGAATATTTTACATTTATTTTATGTTTTGCTGATCTTATGTTTATATGGGGTGTGTAATTGCATCATAGTGGGTGTGTTTTGATTTGGCAGATCTGATTGGCTATTATAGAGTTTAAATGTGCTTTAGATGCCCTGTCTCTTTGATCTGATGAAGTGATAGTCTATGTAGATCGCGAAAGCCTTATCCCACATTAAATAATACATTTCTACAAGATGTTGCTGTGTTACTGGTTTGTTCAATAGTTTTTTGGTTGTGAAAATATTTAAGCTCAAATTAACAACCAAGATTATCTGTTATATTGTCATTTAATCATTCATAATGATGATAAGTGATTATTAATTTTGTGTATTTACAAATTGCTTCTTACTAGAAGCATTTATAGACAATTTCTTTTTCATATTTATTTTTGCATTTTATATATGTTTTATACTTCTAATAACTTTATTCAAAAGTTTTTAGCCATTGTTGGATGCTTCTTGTACTTCTTATATATTATTTTCTCCCTTTTATATAATTTTTGTGTATCCCTATTCCATAAAGCAGGGGTTAATGATGTAACCTTTCTATATTTTACAGCTGATGCTATGCTTTCTCTAAGAATATCCTGGATATATCATACCTATAGTTAGTTTTTTTTAAATGTCAGCTGTCATTTGGTCATTTTAATCATTCCATAACTATATAGTAAATGTGACAGAATCGTGATCTGATTTACTCAAAGGAGGACCAAAGCTGACAAAATGAGTCTGCAATGATTAAATTGAGAATGTTGTTTCCCCCTGTTTTACAACTAATTACATCAATCTGTACATAGAAATAATGTCCAAAAACAATTTTTACAACATGGGTGAGAAGCTGAAGTGTACCAGAACATTTCTGGATAATTAAAATCTCCCATAAGAAGAAAATGTTTAATTTTTAACTTTTTACTTAAAAAGGGCGAGTATTTCCAATGTTTATCTGCATTTATATGGGTGAATATTAATAATGAATAATATTTAAGAAAGTGGTTATAACATGATATAAAACCTTTAACAAAACACCCTTTGTCTTTTTTAGTGTTTCAACTAAAACAGATAAAATTGTATTATGTATCCAAAAGGTAACACCACTACCATTCATGTAACTTTTTCTTGTTTTCATACTTAGTAAAGTTGTTTAAATTTAGACCATACGTATTCCAATTATTGTACAACTGCTGCAATCTTTTTTATATTTTCTTAATGCATTTTTCCAGTTAATTCCTCAAACTTGTTCCCTAGACTATGTGCATTGTAGAAATAACATTTCAAACAGCTATTAAGTCTTCCAACATTAGCATATTTTGCTTTCACTTCATTATCCCCAAAAAGCTTTCATAGTCCAGCATTTTGCCTGTTATGAGCACTGATCCATACAAATGTAAATGTAATGTACCTTTGCATAAAGTCTGTGATTATACACAATCCTCCCAACATGTAACCAGCTTCAAGTTGTAAACCAGACATAATTTCCTTAACCAATAGTTGAAAATATGTGCTTTAGTAAAATAATACTTTAACTACTTTATAGATTGCACAATCTCACATAAAACCATTTCTTTTCCAACAATGTCTACCTGTTCAATAATTTCCAGTACTAAATTGATCATAGTATTTAATGGTGTGTTATTCAAATCATTTGTTCCTATGGGAATTGTAATTAGACCATGTTTTGATGTTTTAGGTAAAAGTTTTGCTATCATTCTAATAACATTAACCTGACAATGCTGATAAAGTTATTTTATTCTTATTAATTGCCTTATTTATTTATTATTTATTGCCTTTTGATTGCTGGAACTGTCCAGCTGGGCATGCATACCCATATCCAGTGAGGCCCAGGGAGAAAAGCTGTGCATGAAATACTTACAAATAGGTATAAGGATAGAAATATTTTCAATGTTTATATTACAATAATTATAAAATGAGATTATGATGTTTATATTTGTACCCTTAGTAGTAGAGAGTTAATAATGCAAAATTCAGTAAGTTACTGGTAAATACAGATATTCAATAATGAGAGATAAGAAGGAATAGTAGAGGAAGTTAATAAGATTGAGAAGATGTAGGGACAGCAAAGAAGTGAAGATGAAGTAGGAAGTGATAGTTGAGCTTTGTCATAAGAGAAAGAGATTAGGTGGAGATACAGTTTCTAGTGAGAGAAGGAGAGAAACATTAGTCAGGTTGCAAGCATTAGCAAAGAGGAAATTAGGTGCTGTTTTTTGGTTCTTTTTAAAACTCGTTATACTGCTATCCTGCTTTAGTGAAATGGATATGGAGTTCCCTTGTCTGGTGATATAGGGAGATTACAGACGGTCTCCTGCTGTGTTGTGGGATTTAGTTGCATTGTGTTAATTGTCTGACCACAGGCTTAATCATAGAGAGTCTAAGAATTAATATTTCATTTTACATCCAATACTCATCGCTTTCATTTTCTTAATAATATTTTATTGCAGTTTCAACTATCTTCCATCTCTAGATCCTCTCTATCTCTTTTTTCTTATTTGAAATATCACAATTATCTAAATATTCTAGACTCTACAATCTCCTGTCCATCAGAAGAATATTTATCCTTCCTGTTCTGGTCTAGAGCAAAAAGCTTTGGTTTATTAACTTGGTTCCTGACAACTATTGTTATATATAAATTATGGCCATGTACAAATTCTTTTTTTTTATATAATGTTTATTGAATTTCATAAACTGAAGAAGTGATGACAAGTATGTCAACCATATATAATGTAACAAATGACCAGCAGTGCCATAATAATGTCTCATATACTTAAAAAGAAAGCAGTTTCTCAGAATGCATTAAAGTAGCAAAAAAGAAACACAGTAAACAGCCAATTTTCTGAGGATAGCCCCCCAAAGTCTGATAAAATTCTTTCATCTTTTATCACTCTCCACTTAATTTTATTTCATCTTCCTTATTTTCCTGGACAAATAATATCCTATAATACATTTTAATGATGCTAGTACCTGTTACATCTTTTTTTCCCCAAGAGATTTCCCCTTTCCAAGCCTTGGCTATGAGACTCCTAAGCCACCCTCCTAATACTAGAATTATTGTCTTTTCTGTCATATTCCAGCCCTCTCTATTTTCTATTTCCCCTATTCCAAAGATACAAAATTCCCATATCCTGGGATCCTTTTTGCCAAATATTCTTTCCCATTCTATAATAGTATCTTCTTAACACCCATAAATGGCTTTACATTGCAAAAACATGTGAATGTTTTCAGTTGCCATCTCCTGACATCTCCAACATTTCCCTTCACTTTTATCTAAACCTTTAAAAATATGAATTGTTTTTCTGAACCATATGTGAAGCCATCTCATGTGACGGTCTCATACCATTGGTAAAGCTTTCAGTTTGGCTCCCATTTTAAAGAAAGTTTCAAATTATACAGAGATAATAACCTTCTCCTCCCATTTCACTCTGTTTCTTTATTTCCTTACCAAACTTGCACTGTACAAAAATAATGTAAAACTTACTGAATGTTAACTTCTCCTTCATTCAACTAATTATATTCCATTGTATCCCGTTACTTCAACATCAGATGATTTTCCCCCATATCTAATACCTTAATCTAACATTTAACTGCATTCTTTAATTGTTCAAATTGTAACCAACCCCTAATAAGCATATTGTGTCACCACATCTAAATTCTTGTGATGCGCCTTCATTAGCTATGATATCTGTTACAATATTAATAGTATTACTAATATTATCATGTATTATTTCACAATTGCCTGTTGGATATGTTAATTTAAAGTTTCATATCCATGTATTCTGCATAACTTCTCTGAGTTACCATTATGCAGAAATATATGTTGTTTCTTCTCCTGTTACTTTCTAAGTATTCATACTTGACATAATTATATCTGGTCTGTCCTGGCCTGTTCCTTTAAATTTTCTGGAATTAAATTACCATCTGTTATGATTAATGTTCCTTCCTGCTTTGCATTAATACCAGTATATGTTGCTTGTTGTAAGAGTTTTTGGGAGTTCACACTCAACACAGTTACCTCACTTTGTATTCTATGTGACCTCTGCAAGTTGCTTGTCGTATCAATACGCAATTCATTTTTGACAGAAAAGGTTGCTTTCGTTATCAGCTGATATTGGGTGTGTTAGATGTACTGTTATTTTTATTTTTCTGTCTTTTTTTTTTTTTCTTTCAGAATTCTGTATTACTTCTTTCTTTTTCCTCTTAGTGATATCTACTTTTCTGTCTTACTATTCTTTCTGTTTTTTTATTTTGCATATTACTCCCTTTAACTCTTTCAGGCCACCTCTTTCCTTTGTATTTTCTGTGCTTTGTTCAGTTTTCTTTAGTAGTTTTCTGCACTCAGACATCCAGTCATTTGTATTACTCTGTTTTGTGTGCAGTATTGCCATAAATTCTGTGAATTTTAAGTCTTTTAACCAGTCATTTGTAAACTCAAATCCTGTCCATAGAGCAATTTCATTCCTACAACCACATTCAATCTTATCATTAATCATTACACTTTCTATTATTTACCTAACTCTTTCAATCTTATACAATTATTCCATAAATTCAAATCATATACTAATATTTTGGCAAATAATCCACAACTACTGCATTCTAAAGTATAACTGTTCTTAATTAGGTCTAATACATAATAATTTAGGGCTTCTACTGTATTTTTAAATTTCTTTCCTTATATAGCTAGTTGTTTTAGTAGGACATATTCAAACAAAAGGGACTCACATTAAGGCTGGTAAAGCAACATGATCCACTATAGCTTTTTTGTGTCCAAACAACCATCAGAAAGGTCTCATATCATATATTAGCTAGCTATAGAACTCCCTCTGTGACAAAAGAAAGCCACAGTGCCTGTCTACAGAAATTAGAATCACTAAGTATTAAACCCAAAATTATTTTCCTAGGTGATTTAAACTATCCAGCCATAGATTGGGAAACCTGCACCACCACCACTAGTGCACATGCACAGAGATTCCCAGACTTTGTCAGTACAAATGCCCTGGAACAATTAGACAGAGTACCCATTAGGGGTAATAACATCTTGGATCTTGTCCTTACTAATATGGGAATATCTTGCACCATTCCTTGTGTATCTTCATCATTTGTTAATTCTCACCATAAAGCAGTCTCTTTAGAAATAAAACTGAAATCAGAAATCCCTTTCCCCCGAGGTACCTTTAGAAATTTCTTTAAGACAAGCTACCTAAACCTAAGTGATACATTGTCAAGCTTCAAATACCCACCAAACTCAGTTAACTCTACTTGAATATGCAAACATGTATGCCACCACACTATACCAGTATACAAACAGCTGCATAGATGCAGCTGTACCCCATAGGAACAAGTGCAGGGCAAACTTCAGAAACAAGCCCACATGGTAGAACCATAATATCAACAAGATTTATAATTAAAGGAAAAGAATTTTGACCAAAAGTAAGATCAATTCCAAGAATGTTAGAGCCCTTGTAACTAAAATAAGTAAGCAGCCCAGGAGCTTAACAAAATCTGTCAGAGACAGCTTTGAGGTTAAAATAGCCATCCAAGCCAAAGACAATCACAAGGCATTTTTAGTTAAGTTTGTAATCTCAAAATCACTATGCAGCAATGGACTGAGCTGATTGTGAACAGTGTTACCTACATTGAGGCTGAAGATACATCAAACCTACTGGCCAAAAAATTTAGTGCTAACATTACCCCTGTCTCCTCTTCATCTGTCTCAACATATACCTGAAATTGGCTCACCTCCAGCTGTCACAAAAGGCCAAGTTGTAAAAGGATTATCAAAAGCTAAAAATACTGCATTTATAGGTCCTGACAATATCCTCAGATGCATCTTTTATTTTTTCCTCAAAAATTTTTTATTTTTCAAATACAGTTGAATAAATTCCATAGTATTTGCATATAACATCTTAATAACTATGTACACTATTTACATCAGCCTAACACTATAACAGAGCTCAATATATACAATTACTTTATAGGTATAACAATCCATTTATCAGAGTGTATCTGTTCAGTTATTGTAAAGTGTCAATCAAAGATAAGACTTTTTCCATGGATTGTTAATAAATGGCTTCAGATTAATCCTTAATTCTTTAATTTTAATTTCCAACAATGCTGTGGTCTTCAGTAGGCTGTAGAAGTCTTTCAAAGTCAGTATTCTGTTTGTATTCCAACTTTTTGTTATACACTTCCTTGAGATTGCAAGTATTGTCCATACTAGATACATATTTGACTCATTCATATGAGGACATTCGTATACATTTAATAATACTAGAGCTTTAGATCTCGGATGCATCTTAAGTAACATGAAGCATGATTTAGCCACACTCCTAACAACACTGTTCAATCTCAACCTGCATGCAGATTTTGTACCAACTGAATGGAGAACAGCTACAGTCATAGCCCTGCATAAGCCAGGACCTTCTACAGACCTAGGCAAATACAGATCTATAAGTGTTACTAGTCACATATGCAATGCCATGGAAAGACCTATCATAGAATTATTGAGTCAGGAGATATGGGACCTCCAAATACTGGACCCATAGCAATGTGGATTCATCAGGGACTGGTCAACTGCTTACTTAACTTGGTTAGGTGTCTTTGAAAAGGTCACTAAAGCAATGGATGATGGTAGAATGGTACATAATGCATACCACAACTTGGCCAAAGCTCTTGACACAATTCCCCAACTCAGGCATACTATAAAAACTAAAGAAACTGGGAATAAACTCATATGCCTCTGCTTGATTACCAACTGTCTCAGTCAGAGATAGGATGCAGATAATCAAAATAGGGGAAGTAACCTCCACAAAGAGACCAGTCATCAGTGGAGTTCCCCATGGTTCTGTGCTGGGACATCTCCTGTTTGGCATCTACTTTTCTGAAATAAAAGGCAATGCCAAAGGGCTTTGGCTGATTATGTTTGAAGATGACTGCGAGCTAGGAACCATCACTAAAGCCTCAAATCACTTAGCATTCCTGCAGGAAGGTTTATCCGAAATAAATAACTGGTGGCAACATCATGGACTAAAATGAAATGCCAAAAAATGCATTATTGTATCTTTTGGGAAACATCTACCCAGAGAAACTACTAAATTGACAATACACCCCTAAGAGTTTACCCAGTTTTTCAGGATGTGTGAACGTATGTGGACAGTCACCTAACTTTTGAACAACATGTGCCTATTGTAAGAAAGACCTATATTGCACATCATATAAACAAAGGGATGTGTGTCTTGATCTATGGATATCATTGTGCTGCTTTACTCAGCTCTCATAAGGCCAGTCATTGAATATAATGTCCCCCTTGCCATGCATCTGTCTAGACACATGCAACAATTAGGATGTCCACAAAGATACCTTACTAAAAGGACACAAGGCCTTAACAACATGTCCTACATGGACTGACTCATAGCCCTGTCATAATACAAGGCATCCTACAGACTGCTAAGAGGTGACCTGTGTCTGGCATACAAAGCATTTTCCAACTCATTACTTATGGATTTATTACACATCAGCTAGTCAAATGCCATCAGAAATACCTGGTCTAGGAATCAAAACCTCTTCAGCCATATCACCAGAATGGTTTGGAAGGACAGGTATATCTCACAGATGATAATACTGCTGTGGAACAGACTCCCCATCCACACAAAACAAAGCTCATCCTTGTCCATATTCAAGTGCAACTTATATCTATGGATGGAAAAAAGAAAATGTACCCCAAGACTGCCCCCTGTACTACTAATGGACAGAGGCAGCTTCTAAATGATTTACCCCATACATGAGTCCCCTTAAATTATCTATGATATCTATCAGTTATTCTCATTAGGAGTAATATATAACTATTGAACATAGGATGGGTAAGGCCAGTCTATAACCAAAATGGAATAGGTTACTTTAAGCACAGAAGAAGGAAACTGGCCCACAAGGGCACCTAGGCTAGTACTTATCTATGAACCTATGAACATTTTTTTAACTTGACATTTGTTTACCAGGAAAGTCTAACTTGGAATGAGCCAATTTTCACCGGAGGCCCAGGGAGAAATGCTCCTGATGCATGTCTTTGTAATGTCTGTGGTTAATTGAAATTGCAAAACCCAAGTCAGACTTGCATAAATTAAGGGCTGATAAGCTTTCATCCAAGAATGTTGTTTTTCCTGCAAACAAGAACATTTTTGCTATCTGAGTTGATTTAATTGAAAAGGGTACATACAAAAACACTGCATATATTAACGGTAATACTGTGTCCAAAAATACTGGCTCTAAAAAAGAAAACATCATCTGTACCTGAATTCTTGCCTGTGGAGTGTGATATAATGTTGTTAACTTGCTCAATCTAATATTGCTGTGGAAAGTAAAGCACTGCAAAGCTTGCTGGACTGAAGCAACATGATTACATTAGTTAGATTATAATATGTTTGTAAACATTAAACAACTGGTACCAAGAAAACTGAAAAAATATGTATACCTTGAGACGTAAAGGGAGTATTCTTGAATACAAGTAGGAATACAACCCCTTCTAGGTAAAGTGGTGAATCCAGTGGCTCTAGAGCTTAAACTAATACACAATTTGATAACTAAAACAAAAATTTCCACAACTCAAAGAGCTATGAAAGATATGACGGGGTAGTTTTAATCAGATATATGGCCATAAGTATATTAGAACCCCAGTAAATAAAATAAAATAAAATAAAATAAAATGTGGTAGTACCAGAAGGCAAAAAAAGTGCTAAGATTTGTTTCTGGTTAGTAGAGTTAGACAAATCTGTTAGTGAGCTTTATGAACCTCCCCCCCACTTGTTAAAATGATTAAAGAGTTCAGTATACAGACTTGACACACGAGGACCCATAGTTAATAATATACTAAGTAGGTGTAAAAACCTAGGAAGAGCTAGTAAAACCTCATACTGAAGGAAAAGAGGGAAAATGAGAGTGGGATCTTTAGCTACTCTCTACTGAACCGAAGCAGAAAGCCTGTCAGAAGAAGAAGCAGTAGTCTGAGGATTAAGAATGCAGGATAACCACTAAAGTAGAGAAAGAGAAATGACCAATAGTCCTTGTAGAAGATGACTGCTTTAAAGTTTTAAATTTTATAAAAGATGAACTAGATAACAGGGAAATCCTGTATCTTTCCTTATAGCGGAAGAAGCCATAGCCTCCACTTCACCTCAGAATACTAAGGAACATAAGGTTGGTTTGGCTTGACTTCCAAATAAGGCATGTCAATGTCAAGAAAGCTGATTGAAAAGATAATACACCAAGTAGAGTTAGAGCGAGACAATATGAAAAATAAAAGAAGACGCATAAGAGCAATCTTCCTTCATATCCATTCTTTGAACTAAGACAAAACTGCTCTCCAAGGTCACCTAATAATATGCCAGCTATTACTTCCTAGACAGTTTAGAACATTTGTGAAGAAGTTAACATACATCCACATTTTTGGAAATCATTTAGGAATGACTAAGACAAATGTTAGGATTTTTAGCCAGATTTTATTTACTGAGTTGGTGTTAATGACGAAAATTAAACATGAGTGTACAGTTTTTCCAGAATGGCAAGGAATGGCAGTCAAGTCAGTGCTTAAGAACCCTTTCATGCCCTTAACTGTTATGGAAATCCCCTTTAGAGAATAGCAATGAACACTGTAGGATTACTAGATTTATTTGATGTAAATGTGAAATCAAATAAAAGTCATCAGTATATACTGGTAATCATTAATTATTCAACAAAATTTCCTGAGATAGTAGCACTATAAATAGTTAATGTAAAATCCACAACAAAAGAACTATTTACTGTTCCTTTCTAGAGTAGGAATATCCTAAGAAATTCTTACTGTCCAAGACATTCTATTCATGCCCAGAGTAATTTATAAACTTTGCCAGTCTTTTAAAGTGACATCTGTGTACTATCCACAGACAGCTGGGCTGGGTAACTGTTTCAATAAAACTATATCCCTATGTTATGAAAGGATATAGAAGTGGATGTATGAAACTGGGACAAGCTGCTTCCATGCCACCTCTTTACTGTAAGAAACGTTTTTTCTAACCTCAACTACATTCATATCTTTTGAACTGCTATGTGGCAGACATCTATGACAGATGCAAAATATAGAAAAATAAACATGAGAAGAGGAAGAAAATCCCCTTTATAGTGTGACAGAATATTTTACAGACCTGCAGGACAGGTTAAGAACTTTAATGCCTGTAGTAAAAGAGTATATGGAGAGAGCAGATGAAGCACAACAGAGGGCATATAACAATGTTTGTCTCTGACAATTAGAACCAGTAAAAGCAAAAGGAAAGCCCTATTTGTTCAAAGTAATCAACTGTTGTAGTCCTGTAGGTATTTTGCAGTTGGATAGATAGCCAGAAAAGAATGTACCCATTCTCAAATCAAACAATAAAAACACAAAGCAATCCTTCTTTGAGCTTCAGGTTGTATTTTTTATTCAAAGTAATGAGTGTTTCAATCTATCAGACTTTATCAGATACAATGTTTCTTCCTGAAAAACTTTTAGAATTCTAGTTGGTTAAATAACCCTAAGTAAGGGGGTGTGGTGGAAAAATTGCCCTTATGGTTGTGGGTAATGCTATGCTTCTTGATTGACTTATAGTTGGAGGGGAGGGTGAAATAATGCTTATGAATTGGTTAACAATCATGCCATTTGACTGGAGGGGAGGCCATGTCCCTAAACAGAATATGAGTTACAGACTGGTTAGGCTGTCATTCACATCTGTCTCCTTGTTAAGGAAAAGACTCTTTTACAATATTTTTATAAAAATGAAAAAAATTAAAGTTTTGAATGTTTTTTTTTACAGACATTTTTTGGTTATGTAAAAATCATTTATTTTTACAGGTTCATGGGGCAATGGCTTTACTGAAAAAGCTTACTCAGCTCTGCCACAGCTTACTGTGAGAGAAAGTTTGTTTTTACTTTCTTGTATTTTGCATTGCTTCAATGCCTTCTTCTATTTTGTATATTGTGATTTATTTTATTTATACTGTGTGTTTTATTTGCATTATTCGCATTCTGCTTTTAAAATCATATTTAAACTAGGAAAGAGAACACAGCTGTGCATCTTGAGAGTCACACATAAATTAAGTTTTCCCCAACTCTCCTATGCTGGTGCTGTTTTGTTTTTAGACTCAACTGTCTTTCTAGTTGCCTGCCCTTATGTTACTTTGATCACATATTTCCTTTCTGCTGCTCTTTTACTGGCTATTTTGATTATGCATAAAATTATCATTTTGTGAAATCACTCTCCTTCAGTTGTTTAAATGTATTGGCCATCCCACTGTATTCCATAGATCTAGAATATAAAGTGCCCACCCCCTTTCAATCTATTTTGCTCTTTTAAAATGAGTGTCTCTCCAATTAGATAGCTAAAGCTTAAGTGACCCCCCCTCTTTCATATCTAACTGCTTAGTGCACACTGTGCATAAGATATTAACCCATTTTTCCATCTTACCTTTAAAATCTGCAACATCTACTCCAGGGCCAGCAATTATTGGAGAGCCCACATTCTGTCTCTCAGTAGTCATCTTGGGATTAGTGCTTCTATTTTGCTCCTGGTGAGAGAAGGTGCAGAGTGCATTGATTCTTGACTATTTCTGATTGGGCAGTGAGCATCTGTGTTTGACCTTCCTGGTTGCTGTGGTTGCTTTTCAAGGCATCTATTGGGAAAAGACTACAACAAGCTTAAAGACCCTTGCATCATCCGTGGCAAGACTGCTGATCACCAAAGAGCCTGTGGCCTTCTTCTCATCTTGTGATTGGTGCTACTGCTTTGTTTCCGGTGAGAAAAGAAGCAAAGGAGCATTGTATCCCAGCAGCTGTGTTGACACCTCGACTAGCAGTAGCCAGGCAGTAGCCATTCAGGCGAATCACCTCTTTTCATCATTCTTGACAACTTAATTCTTTATTTTCAGTACTGCTTGATTTGCTGCTGTCTAACTTAACTTCAGAATATCTCCCTAAATACTGTATCCATAAATCATCAGGTTCTACCTATTAGTTCCCCCCTTAAGTGTTTGGCAGTAAACTGCATAGATGTGGAAATCTTAAGTTGACATATTTCTTGTAAAAGTACCCCAGAAATTTCACCAATACCTAGTTGCACACACGACAACTAGTTTGCAGTGGCAAGCACTACAGCCAGAGTTGTAAACCTGATGCACCTGGCATTACTTTATATTCTCACTCCAGCCAAATAATCAATAAAAAAGTCCTAAACCTCAAAGACCTTGTAGATGAAGTATACATAAAAAATACCCACAACATCCTTGAATGCACTATTTCAAAACTACACACCCATATCAACACATTCAGCTAGATCTCATGGGGCCTCTACTTCTAAGCCCATAAGGCAAGCTACCATACAATCCAGTATTCTGGTTAATGGAGATGCCATTGTGATATGCACTAATGGTCCCTCTCACCAGGCTGAGTAAGGAGAAAGTCACAGTCAGTTGCTTATCAGGGACCAGGATTAGTCAGTTACTTATCAGGGACTAGGATCTGCCACATTACGCATACACTCAGGTCATTGGACCACAAGTACCAGTATGACTCTGTCATAGTCCATGTGGGTGTAAATGACCTGAGATGTACCTGTCTGGACTATATGAAGAGAGACATCCTGGAGCTCTTGGAATATGTGTCCTAGGCTGGTACTTGGGGGCACATGTAGACAGTAATCTAGCCTTTGACCATCACATGTCTACAGTAGTGAGGAAATTATTCTATATTGTGCAGCTTGTAAACAAAGGTATGGCATCTAGTTCCTAGCCTAGGAAATCATTGTTACACTGTATTCGGCATTCATAAGACCTATTATTGAGTACAATGCCCCTTTGGTATGTACCCAGCCAGGTATATCCAGGAACTCGGATGTCCATAGAGGTTCTCCACTAAAAGAATATAGGGTATAAGTAAGATGTCCTGTGCAGACCATCTCAAGGCCCTATCCTTGTATTCTGTCTCCTACAGGCTGTTGAGGGGAGATCTCTACCTGGCATTCAAGGCATTATCAGACTGCACCCTGATGGTCCTCCTGCATATCAGCAAAACAAATATCACCTGAATTACCCATATTATAGACTTAAACCTTGCCTTTGATTCAAATAGGACCTGGACAGACAGGTATGTATCCCAGAGACTACCCCTTTCCCTGGAGCAGGCTCTGCATCCATGTGAAGCAGAGTTTCTCCCTAACCAAATTCAAGTGTTACTTGGATAATTGGATTGGGAACATGAAATTCATCCCTGGTTTGGCACCTATGTCTGTAATGGACAGAGGCAGCCCGTAAATGGTTCATCTACCAAGATCCTACTTACACTTATCAAGAGTACCAGAACTTGTCAGAGATTTGGGGTACATGGCTAAGGTTAAAAAGGAACCTGTGGTAATTATGGACCTATGAATATGTTTGTTGCAGTAAACATTAACAGTGAATCAAGGGTACCCATTTTCATGGGGCATCCTGCAAAACACTACAGGAATACAACTGTGGGTTACTTTGAACAAAAATAATTTTCCTTTTGTTTTTACTTGTTTTTCCTGGGGAAACCCAGCCACTGCACTGAGTTTGAAGAGTCTGTGATGGGACCTGCTCCTCAATAAGGAGCCTATATGTTGTGTACAATCAGAATGAGGGAAGAGAGTACATACATAAGTACCCATTGTTGAAACAAGTACCTTCTAAAGTGCTAAGGACCTTTTGAAAATGTAGAAAAAAAATATGTGAAGTAAATTATATGGGAGAAAAGGAAATCAGAACTGTTATCACCCATGAATATTTCAAAGCCTTGGAGAGAACCTGAACTTTTTGTAGTAAATATGTTTGCACATGAAGATATGGACCCACAACGTGATCTGAAGTCCAAATAGATGTGATGTTATCAGTGTCTCAGAAACAGGAAGTAAAGGAATGTGTACCCTGGATTAAAGACATATTTTCATAGTTACCTAGTGGAAACAGTTTAATCTACCACAACACAGAAACTGTGACTAGTAAGAAAGTAATTTGAAACGTTATTCCTGAATCCAACATCAAGCAGTTAAAAAGGAGGTACAACATTTTTCAAAGTTATGGTCCACAGAATAATCTTACTGAGTGGAATACATATGTTGTACTTTAGACAAGTAAATAGCATATCTAAATTTGATTTATATAGTTTGTCCAGTCCACCCATACTGATTGAAAAGTTAGATAAAACTAGGTTTCTATCTACTTTCGACCTAACCAAAGCTTACTGGCATATTTTACTAAATGCATAAGCTAAGTAAAATTCCATTTTCCACACCAGGTGGTCTACGTAGGGCATCTGCAACATTCCAGAGGCTTTGGACAAAACTCTTAGCTCTAGTAACAGATATGCAGCAGCCTGCCAAGAATATTTGTTTCCTGAAAAGTGGGAAAGCAACTTCTCTAAAGTTAACACGAGTTTGGATTCTTCACATTAGGTTTAGGTGACTGCTGACCCAGCTAAGAATGCATCAGGCATGACAGAAGCCAGCTAATTAGGCTATGTAATAGTATGAAGATGAGTGAAACCACAGGCCAAGAAAATTGAAGCAATACAAAACTGTCCCACACCATCCACTAAGAAACAGGTTGGGGAGTTCAGGCCTAATTAGCTATTGTCATAAAATGTATTTTTAATTTTGCTACCACTTTTTGCTACCTAATTGACCTAAGCAAGAGTAGGGCTCCCTTGAAAGTTTAGTGAACAACTGAAACTGCTGGTGTCTCTGGAATTTTCCCATCAATTATTAGGGCACATAGATGTCTCTGAGGCAGCCATATGTGTAGTCTTGTCTCCAATTGCATAGCTAGGAAGGAGCAAGAGAGGTAACTGCCCCAGACGCAAAACATTGGGGGCCAACATCAGCCAATCCCAATTTGTCTTTAATGCAATACCAGCTTTTAAAAGTTAGTATTATGTTTTCTGTCAAACCTAATGTAGCTCTGTGTGTGGTCTAAACTGTATCAAATGCTTGTTACATTGTAACAAGCAGTTTGCTACAATTTAAAAGAAGAAATGTTTTGTTAATTGAAACATGAGCACTGTAGCGCTCCATGCAGGCAGGGTATATGGTGTAACAATTGTTACCTATACTTGTAGTAAGCAGCTTGCCACAGTTTTAAAGAAGAAATTATCATTTTAATAAAATATGCTGTAGGATGGTCAGAGTCAGGCTCAGAAATGGGACAATAATGGGTGGGGCAGAAGGTAGGGGGTATGTGTCATGCATCTGGGCACCTGGTTTGTGTACCAACAGAAGGAATGTCCCACTTTTTTGTTGTTGCTCTTCAATAACTGTAATAAGCTGATTGCTGCAATGCAATTAGCTTAATATAATGAAATGCTTTTTTTTACTCTTCACTTGAAGAGCTGAGGTGGATGGATTGCTGTTTCATGGTACTGGCACAGAGCACTGGTTGAGCCTGCTATGTTTCTGCTTATCTCAGACTACAGATAGTGATGAGTTAAGGTTGATTATATGAGCAGTAACTCAACAATGCTAATAGCAACATTATAAGCTATAGTGAATAGTTCCTCCCTATAAAATGGGCCCTCACTGCACTAAATGATTAATTATTGAGTTGTGACTTTGTGATAATTACTTAACATGATCTTCTACAGTGGCTCTACCATTAAAAGATTGCAGTCCAAACTTATCCAAATGAGCTTTGATCCACCAGCCTTACAATTTTAAGACCCACCTTCATCCAGGCCACCTCAGTCACTTGCAAATGGTCTGTTTCAGGATTACGTACCATTTCACTTGGGGGTGGGTGCCTGTGTCAGGGCCTCATGACTGGCACACTTGGAAGATTATTGCTGCAACTGCTAGGGTTGACTTTACCAGACCAAGAGAGATACAGAGTAAGAAAGCAAATCATAAAGAGACAGACAACCATAAAAAACTAACAAGAAAATGAAACCAAAACTAGCTAGCAAGAAAAAACAACTTCAGACAAAAGTCTACCAAGTGAACTTCTTTATAGTGAAACATCAAGGGTGGTATTTATAAGCTTAGTGTGCAACCATGCATGGCTAATATGTTGGCTAACAAAAAGTGGAAGCAGTTTTGTTGTAACATTACACTTGCCAGTAATCTTTCTTGCTATTTTTACATTAAGACATTAGCAATGCCCTGTACAGACACAAAAACCCAGATAATTGTATCTATAAAACTATCCCTAGATCTGAAACCTGTAACTTAGTGTAGCTAAAACAAAGCCATAGCATGGAGACAAAATTAAAGCAGGTAGTTTAGACATTAAACAGCACTACTGTCAAATTGTAGCATAATCTAACCTAGTCTATTGCTTAACTATATAGACCACCCAAGGAGACCTTTGTATAACCTAGTCCATATAGTACAGTAACCCATCCAAATACAGGTCTAGGCAATGTGGATGTGCAATTTCCAAATGTCTCCATAGACAGCTTGGTAAATATGGGCATCCTGAGACAATGTAGCAGTTGTCTCATGTTCCCTGAAAAACATTTAATCCTTAAAGAAACAAACATGGTACGTGAGAGATGCACATACAGAATTTCATTAGAAGCAAAAATCTCACATACAAACAAGGTTGTCAAGAACACACCCTCCTACATCCACCACACATAGTGACCACCACACACATAGACCAACTTATGCCGAGACACTAAAAACAATCTTCTCAAACCTCAAATACCTCCTAAGTCTATGAACAGCAACATCTATCCTCAACAATCTCTAAAGCACTCACCCAAAACAACACCAAACACTACACATTCAACTATACCCTTTGCAGCCCCAACAGGGCCAACAAACCCTGTAAGGCAAGCCAACACATTATCCAGGACTCTTGTCATAAGGGGCTCCATTGTACAACACTCAGATTCCCCACTCACCCTAATGAACAAGAACAAGATAATGGTTAGTTGCTTATATTTAGCCAGGATCCACCAAGTGCCCACACACTTAAGTTACTACACCACAGGTACCAGTATGGTTCTCTTATAGTCCATGTGGGAGTTAATGACCTGAGATGTACTTCCCTGGACTAAATGAAGATAGACATTGTTGTTGTGTCTCAGTTAAGTATGTGCCTTGCATTGAGCAGCTTTCTACCTTCACCAAGGGTGATGCTACAGCATGAACAAAAGATGATCGACTTAGTTTCTGGTGTATTTCCATGGGGATTCAATATGTGTCAGCATGGAAGGACATGGATAACAGGCCTTGCTTTGAAAAGGATGGTCTTTACCTGTCTCCCCTAGGCTTCCAACTATTGGCTAAAATGTTAGCCATCCCCTTAGAGTCTTTTTTAGACAATGCAAAATTGACAAACCTATCTGTATAAAAAATAAAACCCAAAGAAACCTAAAGGTGTTACTGCGCAATGCTATGAGCTTAAACTAGAAACTCCACACCTTACAAGTTCTGCTTACTCTGGAGAATATAGACTTCTGCACCATTACTTGAGAGATGGTTTAAATCTGCTGAAAGCATTCCAGCAGTACAAGGCTTCAGTGCTTTCAACACATTTAAACAGTCAGCTGCAAAGACAGAGACAAAAGGTGAAGAAGTCTTGATCTACCTTAGCAACAAATATAACTCTAGGTTGGTTAAACAGGATGATGCCCTAGACTTTATCCATGTACAAATCACCATAGACAAATTCTTATACCATATCCTAGCAAGCCCTATATGACCCCAGAATTGTATGGTTCATACCTAGTCCTATTAGAAACTATCACCATTAAACCAAATACCCTAGTCACAGGAGAGTTTAACTATCCCTCTATAGACTAGGAATCATATACTGCCTCATACACACAGGCATAACAATTTGTGGAGTTTATTAAAACAAATACCCTTGACCAGATAGTGTGCACACCCATCAGAGGTTCAAACATACTGTACCTGGTACTCACCAATATGGGAGAGCACACCCTAGTGTCATGTCCTCATTGGTGAGGTCAGACTACAACGCTATCTCCTTCAAAATAAAAATCAGCTTTGTAACCCCAGCAAACCCTGTAACAGGAATGATTCCAAAACAAACTACATCCTATTAAGCAATAGTTCGGCAAAATTCAATACTCCTCCCAAACTTGAGTTTACAGCAACCTATGCAGAATTGTTTAATGAGACATTGTACAACCATGTAAATGACCTTATAGAGACTGCTGTACCTACTAGAAGTAAGCCCAAAACAAACTCTAAAAACAAAACAATCTCCACTAGTTGAATCCTAACCATAATAGGGTATATATCAAAAGGAAAAAAGTCATGGCAAAATCAGAAAGAGCAACTCTCATAATGATAGAAGCTCTCTAATCAAACTAAACAGGAAACTAAGAGGACTAATTAAATCAAATAAAGCCAATTATGAGGTCAAGATAGTGGGATACAGTCAACAACAAGGCATTCTACAGCTATGTCCAAAGCCTCAAACACAGCACACATCAGTGTGCCAAGCTGGTGGACAATGGTGCCACCTTCACAGAGCAGAGCAACATAGCAAATTTGCTGTTTGACAAATTCAGCTCAAATGTCTCCCCCCACTTCCCAGTGAAATACCTACTAGCATAACCTCCTCAACTATTAAGAGAGAGCAGGTCCTGGTAGTGCTTGCTAAGGTCAAAAACACAGCCTCAGTAGGCCCCAGTAATATCCGAAGATGTCTCCTAAATAGCTTGAAACATGACCTGTCAGGACCGCTTGAGGCACTTTTCAATTATACCCTCAAGACAGGCTTTATAATATGAAAATGCAGGACACAAGGGTGGACCATCAACCAACACTAAAAACTACAGACCTATTAGTCTGACTAATCTAATATGCAAAGCCATGGAATGAATTATCATGGAAATGATCAACCAAGACATAGGCAACCTTCAGACATGGGACCCAATGCAGTTTGACTTTATCAGGGGAACATCATGACTACTAAACCTGGTGGACTTCTTTGAGAAGATCACCAAGGCAATGGATAAAGGGAAAACAGTGCATATTGCCTACTTGGATATGGCTAATGTGTTTGATTGAATTCTCCATTTAGGTAAAGTTGACAAGTTCACCAAACTGGGTATAAACATCTACATAACTCACCAAATTGCCAGCTGACTCATGGACAGGATCCAGGATGTCAGGATTGGTGATACCACCTCTATTAAGAGACCAGTCACCAGTGGGGTACCTCTGAGCTCAGTGCTGGTACTGCTCCTATTTGACATCTACTTCTCTGAGGTAAAGGCTAATGTCATTGGCCTTTGGCTGAGCAAGTTTGCAGATGACTGCAAATTGGGACCTATCATAAATTCCCCCTGATACAAACATCTTATAAGAGGGTCTAATACAGCCAAATGACTGGTGCTGCCAAAGTCACAGACTAAAACTCAATGCCAAGAAATGCATTATAGTGCCTTTTGGGAAAATTGCCACCCAGGCTAATTAGTCCATCAGTAAGACACCCCTAAGAGATGACCTAGTAGTCAGGGATCTGGGAACATATGTAGATGGTAATCTAGCCTTTCACCAACATGTGGCCAAGGTAGTAAGAAAATCATTCTGTGTGACCCCTCTTGTAAGTAAGGGCTTGGCATCAACATCCAAGGAGGTCACAGTGTCACTTTGGGCTTTTTCAGACCTATAGTTGAGTATAATACCCCCTTCAGTGTATACCTGACCATACAGATCTATTTGAAAAGACCAAAATCACACATTACCAAATCTAAAATGATCGATACAGTGTCCTGAAGTGGCAAAACACTGGCATCACAGATTGCAAACTTTTATACAGGGAAAATGAACAGTTGGCCAAATTGGGAAATTTGCCATTTTCCTCATCATACTGCAATCCCAGAGTTGGTATATTTAGTTTGGGGGCTGTGGCGGCACAGCCCCCACCTGGGTGAGTTTGACATGATGTGTTTTGTATTTTTTTGCATGTTGAACAACTGGCCATTTTCCCTGTGTAAAAATTTAGTAATCTGTGGTGTTGTTGTTTTGCTAGTAAGGCAATGTCATCTTGATCATTTTGGATTTGGTAATGTGAGATTTCTGCCTTTTCAGGTAGACCTGACCATACATATGGAACAGCTGGAATGCCCACAAAGTTTCCTTACCAGAAGAATCTTATTTCCCATCCACTGGGCAAAGTTAGACTTAAATAGGGTTAGGGTAGACTATACTTCACATGGATGGGGATCCTGTTCCAGATTATGGGGATCCTCTGAGGCACACATCTGCCTTGCCAACATGTCTCATTTGTATTACAAGCAAAATTTTAGATCCTTGGCTCTAGTGATTCTGTTGCTGTTCATTTTGCAGATGTGCAAAAGGACCATCAGAGCTAGATGTGAGAATGCCTTATACACCAACCACAGACTGGTCCTCAGTAACCTGTAGGAGACCAAATATAGAGATAGGACTTTAAGGTGATATAGGACAATGTGTTTATACCCTGGATTATACAAATTCCACTGCACAAGTGGTGACACCACACAATATGTCACAATGGTATCATAAAGATTTATGACAGACAGAAATTTGATTTCTGCACTGGATTAAAATTAGTACCAGAGCTGCATGTCTGCATTTCCAGGCTCACTCAGGTCACTAGCATCAATCTATATTTGCCTGAAGAAAGGTTTGTTTAATGTCCAACAAAATCTCATTGACAGTCATTGAGACCCCCTCACATACTAGTTTACAATGGAGCATAGTCAAGAAAAAAGAGAATCCAGTTATAAATAAGGTACAGCAAATGGAACTAAGGGGTACTTGTACTGACAAAGACCTTTAATTGGCTTTGTATGAAGTAAGAACATTTACAAATTTTAGCAATGCTGAGTAATTTGAAAAACAAAGGCAGAGTACACTTTGGACTTATTCAGAAGCTGTCAGTCTTTGTACTTTTGAAGCATAATGTCACTTTCACTATGTTTATTAACACCCAAATACTTTTGCTTTGACAGATGGAAACTCCAGTCTCATTACATGACTAGAATATTTAAGACTTTAAATGTAGTGTCTCTCTGAATGATAGAATGTTTCTGGCACGCATCACTTTCTGGGCACAAAATATCTTTTGGCACCATTTGCAGTGTTTGTGGTAGGACTGCATTACCATGTCCTGCTTTTCTATATTATCTAATATGAAATATCTTATAATATACAGACTGCCAATCCCAATTTAGTTACTTATAGGGGTGGCAGTGGAAGCCTTTAAAATGGTGTACACAACAGTGAGATCAATCATGGAGTATGGACAGCAATTACTACTGCACATTCTTGCTGCTGACAAGTAGTCTGTTTTTAGCATTCACCAAAAATGTATACCATCTTTTGATGGTATGTACCCACTAATGACCATAGCAGGAGTGGAGCTGTTAACACCACAGCAGGTAAGCACTGTGAAGGTGTGTGTGTGTGTGTGTGTGTGTGTGTGTGTGTGTGTGTGTGTGTGAGAGAGAGCCAATTTGTGTGTATCTGTGAGTGTGCATGTCTTTTGGTTTTGTGTGTGTGTGTGTGTGTGTGTGTGTGTGTGTGTGTGCGTGTGTGTGTGTGTGTGTGTGTGTGTGTCTGTGTGTGTGTTTATCAGTGCATGTGTGTCTGTATATGCACATTTACATTTGCCTATGTAAAATATTGCATGGGTTGGTAGGGGGCAGCAGTAGCACAGTTACTTCTAAATGCACTGTATTCAATTTAGAGACATGCTAATGAGCTTTTACATGTCTCTGAAATGCTTTGTATGTAGTAACCCTACTAGAGTTCATAAGTAAAGCCCAAATAACACTGTGTTGATGTGGAGATGGATTATCTTAGTCCTTCTCATTAATTAATAAAGAAATATGATTCAAATTAATTGATAAAGTATAATGTCTCAAAACTGTCATTTTAAGACGGACAGACAGATGGAGACAAAAGAATCTTCTTATGTTCAGAGCCTTATGAAGCACTAAAATACAAGATGAGATTATCTTGCATACACATAATATGTATGTATATAACATAAATGATTTGCAAAACGCATCTGATTTATTCAAAAAGAAAACTTTTCTTTTATTGGAAAGACTACTTTGCAAAAGATGGAAAGTTTATATGAAACAATGTGATAAGTTTATTTTAGTCTTCTCCTAAATTTCACTGAAGCTTCAAATGGATGGGATAAAAAAATCAATGCTTCATCTGTATGAGAGATAAAATAAAAAAGTATTTGTTTGCAGGAAAGGCAGGCCCTTTCACGTTCCTCATATTGGAGTTTCACCCCCCCCCCCCAACACACACCATTACATTTATATATTACTTTTGTGGTCACAAAACCGTAGAGATTAAAAAAACAAACATCAAAAACTCATGTCAGCAAAAAAGTAGTAGTCACATAAACAGTGATTCCCTGTGAAAATTAACTTGTAGTTCAGAATCAAGGAAGAGAGTTTGAAAGATAAAACCTATCCAGTTTACATTTGAAATTTGAAATGTGGAACACACATAATTCAGTGGGCCTATACTTCAACTCACAACTCTACACAAAAGATTTAGATGTTGCTCATTAGCTCTTAATGATGTATTTTTTTCCTGGGGCTCCTGTATTTATATAAAATGTTTACTTTAGTAAAGAGTAATTGAAGCGAAATAGTTTCATACAGTTTTTTTCTATGTCGTGATGGTTTTGGTTAATTCAGGCACTTTTTCTTACCAGAGACACATTCCAACGTCACAGCAGACTACACATATTGGAAAAGGAGATAACTTAAAAATGTTCAAACAGGGATATGGATGAGATCTATGAGCGGGTTTTATACTTGGACTTAAAACTCAAGCATAAGCTGTTTACACTGGATGTTATAGAAATGTTTTCTCTATGTTGACACCACTTTGTTGCAAGATAAATGGATAGTACTTCATAGCCTGGTCACCACTTCCTACTCATTTTTTCTTGTCTAGATTTACTTCTAGAAGTTAATGTATTCAGCTATGACGTACTGTTTATGTTGGTCAGTTTTTGGGCATATATGATCTTAGTTCACAATATTTATTCCAGTGTTCTGACTGACGGTATATCTATCTGTATGCTTGTACATGCATTTGACCTAATGTATGTCTTAGTTTGGCATAGCCCTTGTCTGCCATCTGCTAGACATTGTATCATCTCTGAAAGGTTCTGAGAAGTATTAACACTAAGGTCACCTTAGTGCTGAGAAGAGTGTGTGCTTTACCTCTGAATACTAAATTTACCTATGTTGTAGTTGAATGCCTGCACTGTAAATTAAACATATAAGCATATCGTGTGTTCATAACTCTCTTAGACATAGTAGCTTGTTGATCTGAAAGAACATAGTGGCTGGTGGAAGTGCAGGCAAGATGGGGAGGGTTAGAATGTAGAACTTGAATCCCTTTTCATTGTTTAACTCTAGCACCCCTTACAGCAGATCAATAAAAGTATATTCAGACAGTTAATGTAACATTTCTTAAACTGCAGAAATCTGGATATTGGTAGGCAATGGGACATCCCTGTCTGTCATTTTAGTGGCTTTATTTTAATAAGAATACTGGTTATATTTATCTGCATTAGCCATTTCTTAGGACCTATATGTCGTGTTTGTTACCAAAACTATAATATGATGTGTCAAATTGTCTTTACCTCTGACATTAGGTAGAACTTGCACATAACAAAATAACCTTAGCCTAACTATACATCAGTATGACAGACAGCCATTAATAACATTACTTACAGTAGCATAATATCAGCATAATAACTTATTACTGCATTGTACATATTCTGCATTAATATTTCTGTAAAAATATGCTGTGCTATAACATAGTCACTGTCACATCTTGGGTTGCTGTTGAGCTACTGGGGATGCTGGTGGTGCTAAATAGTGAGACTCATTCATTAGTCAGCATTTTTCTGATACAATAATCTAGTGCACTCTTCTATAGAATACATATGGAATACCAAGTTTTGGGATTACACTTCATATCACTAGAGAAGAGTTCAAGAACAAGTGCATACACTACACCAGTACAAAAGTGTAATCTCTGAAGGATCATGTAAATTATTTCCTTGTGTTCTACATATGTCATCTATACATATATGTATATCTTATACCCACATAGGAACATAATAGGCAAGTGTTCATGAGGATCATAAGATGCATAGCCAGATATATCTTTAGGCAGACAAATTTAAAGTTCTTGCCGCCCTTTTTAAGCACTTAATAGTGCTCAGTTCTCAAACTGAACAGGGCTGTATATGATAACCCATGTGCAAATTTGTGTCTGCCCTTTCAGTCATTGAGACTAACTTTAAAAGTAGTCAAAGTTTTACTTTCTTTGACCTGTAGTGGTAACTTATTCCATAGGCTAGGAACATTTGAGTTAACAACCTATGGTTCTAGTGAGTCTTATTTATTTGTTGGTGTAGATTTAGGTCTTTAGTGACTGAATTTATATAGCCATTGGTTTTTTGAAGGAATAGAAAGTTAAATAGGGCTGGGTCTTTCATAGCTCAAAAGTGCAATACAGGTCACCTCTCAACAACCTGTAGGCTACTGAGTATAATGTCTAATATCATGCAAATTTACTGAGGTAGTTGAAGGATTTAAGATCTTAAATTGCCTTGGTTAGAAATATTTGGGGCATTTCCAGTGGACTGATATGCTTGAATTTCTAACAGGTCAGTTGGGACAATGTATTAAATGATGGGTCTAATAGTAGAGGACTTCAGTGGTAGAGTGGCTTCTTCCAAACTTGAAGATATTCCGTTGGGTATTAATTAGGCCAGATAGAAAGATTTTCCTTAGTATGGTGGAAACATGATGACTGAATGAGAGTTATCCACATAAGTTCCTAGGTCTTCTTTAACCGTATTAGTCTGAAGAAAAGTACCAATTATAGCATATGATGTAGGAGCAGCTTTCTGCCAATCACTGCTATGTTGCACTTTTTTCTGAGATTGAGTCAGTTTATGATAAGCTTTGTTTGTGCATATTCCAGCCCTTAATGGAGCTGTTTTGTATCAGTAAATAAGTAGATAACTGTGCATAGTTTGCAGTCATCAACAAACTAGGTCAACTGTAC
Source organism: Protopterus annectens (assembly GCF_019279795.1). Taxonomy (NCBI): domain Eukaryota; kingdom Metazoa; phylum Chordata; order Ceratodontiformes; family Protopteridae; genus Protopterus; species Protopterus annectens. The sequence goes on along the minus strand of NC_056737.1, from coordinate 587,691,502 downwards.
TTCTGGGATATTGTTGTCTGCAAAATAAATAAATACCAAACAAGAGAAGGGTCAGAACTGATCTCTGTGGCATCCCACTAGTTACAGTTTTGCATTCAGAGACACAGCCAGCAACTTTCAAAACTTTGCATCTGTTGGTTCATATATATCTGTTTGCCTATGTGCATGTGCACATGTATCTGTGCGTATATATATATATATATATATATATATATATATATATATATATATACACACACACACACACACACACACACACACACACACACACACACACACACACACACTTGTATAATAATGATTCTGGGTCAGAGGTGTGCCTGTGTGCATACACACACACACACACACACACACACACACACACACACACACACACACACACACACACTGACATATATTGATACAAACAAACACACACACACACACGCACAGAGCTATGGCACTATGCTTAAGAAAATGTGACAGCATATATGAATATTGCAATTGTCTTTCAGTAAAACATGCAGAAAGCTGTAAGTTGTGGTGCATACAAATTTCTCTTTCATAAAAAATATACTATAAATAAAATGGTGGTTGCTGCTTTTAGTACATTCTGTAGTATGTAAAAATGTGAAATGTGCAGAATATATCATTGTTTTTACTGAAAATATAGCAGAGTTGTTAAAGACTGAAAATGGCTTTTTAAGTGTACCTGCATTTGTCATACTTAAATGTTAATGCATGAAATGTTATTCCTGGCAAAAAAAAAAAAAACATTTACCTTAGTTGGATATTCCCCAGGCATATTTGACTTTGAAAACATAAATCTTTTCAATCAAATTAAACAGAAACTAGAACACTGTTGGTGACTCTTTTATATAGAAAGTGAGACCTTTAGTCAGTCATTTACTACCTTGCTACTGGAATGTAGATAAGGTACTTGCATTTTTGAAAAGGAGTTCATGATGTAAGTTACATTGCATATGAAATATCATAACTGGCGTTTGGACTTAAAAGTCAAAGGAATATTAAGTGCATCATTAGCTACTGGTAGCTGCAAAACCAGATACACTGTAATATAGAATTCTTCTATATACCATATCACTTTTAACCCCTTGTTTGATATTTCAGTATTTCTATGTGCATATGCAGCACTGCTTGTATATTTCATTTTAAAAAGTGGATTGCTTAATTGTATTTTTAAGTAAAGAAACATATTCAGTTTTAAATGGCTGTAGCTGGTCATTTTAACTTAAGGGTATGTATATTTAACTGGTCTAATTTCAATTGATGGCATCTATATTTTGAAGAGATACTGTTTTTGTTATTGCAACCATTCAGATATTTAATGTCTGGACTATTTTAAATTTAAACAGAAGCTGTGCTCTAGGTGTGTAGCAAGTGTCAGGATGGCACCATTGCTATCATATACAGAAGGAAAGGGATGATGGTAGCAGAAAATTAGTAGCATCTGTTCCTGAAAAAATATTGCATATATGTTTCTTAACAAAATAATTTTGAAGAAGTTTTAGTTACCATTAGAAAGACTGCATTAGAAGGCATTGGGTGTATTCTGAGGCAGGAGGGTAATTATAATTTTGATCTGCAGCTGTATAGTGTAAAGCTTATTTGGGTATGATAGTTGTTAACTATTCCCAAGGCAGCTATGCTCCTTTATCATATACTAAGGCTAATTTTCCTTGTGTATATTTTTGGTGGTAATCACTGTAGATCCAGAGAACATAGCTTGTGACTATTAGTTATGAACTGGTAGCAGTTTATGGGATGTGCCAGGGCACGTCTATGGGTTAGGCTTGTAAAGGCTCCAGTGCCATTACCTAGTACACACCTCTGAGTACACACCTCTGAACCTATGAAACTATATTATGTATAATATAGTATATGTATGTACTCATACACACATACACACAGAGATACATATATGTACACATAAATAATAGCTTAAAATGATTTACCTATTTATCTTCTCTGTTAAAAAAATAATATACCACTGAAAATTGTTGTGAATTTCTCTTGATATCTGTTCACTCATTGTAGCTAAGAGTTCCTTTGGATAACATATTTTTTTTAAAAATAATTCAATCAATCTTTGATTCTCTAGTTTGAATAAACAATCATTTGACATGAGTCTTGTCAATCCCACATGCTGCTTTTTACTATATTTATTTTCACAGAGAAAGACTCTCCAATCTTAAATTAAAGACTTGACTTTACAAATTACCATTTCAAATGTATTTTCCAGTTTATTCTAATTTATACACCTAATTTAATGTATTTTCTTCTGCCAAAGAAAACAAAATGTTAATTGTGTCATTTTTGCTAATAATCTGTACAAATTCATAAAATTCATTTTTTATTCTTTTTCAAATAAAACATGATCATCACCAAAGTGAGAATAGAATATTATTTTCTCTCTTGAACAGTCTTATTTATATAAGTAAGATTATTTCCATTCTGGTAACACTACTGCTACCTGTTTTTGTTTAGTGGTATTTTTTTATCAAAATCACACTTGTCACATATCAAAATTTAAGTTTTATTTATTGATGTTACTTGGAAAGTCATCCCATGGGACCACCTCTTTTAGGTGGGCTTACATTACATCAATCACTTAATGAATTATGTAGGACTCTACAAAAATTTGATCTCAGATAATCAATAGTAACTTAAAGGAGAATATAGACTCACAGCTTAATAAAACACAAACTCCCATCATATCAGAATGTATAGTGCCAGACATGTTTCAGATTCCCCATGCATCTCAACTTTTACTCAGTGAGGAAGATATGAATCCTACTGTGGAGCTGGTGGGATTTAGTACTGGAACACTGATTCACCTGTATTGAAAAACCTATAGGTGTTTTACTGACCATACAAAGTGATTCCTTTGGGAAACCAGAGAAATTAAGTGACAAGAAAAGAAGTGGTGGTTTGTTTCCTCCAATTAAAGATAAGAAGAAAAAGTATCCAAGTACACGCCATATATGTGGGGCAGTTTATTTATTTATTTTGATGAATGCATTAAAACACAATCATTTATAAAATACCAAATGGTATTTAAGAAAGTAAAGGAGTATTTCATGAACTAACCCATATTTTTATTGAATGGGACTAGAACACAAATATTTTGACGCAGCAGGTAAAAACTAAATTAGATACCTTGCAACAAGAAATTGTAGTATAAACAAAAATATTAGAAAGCACAAAAAACTTTTATTAGATATCAATGACTCTGTTCTAGTACTGGAATATTTGGGGAAAAAAGGAGAAGGAGCTAAAACTAAAGATGTCTAAAACATTACTGTGTGACAAAAAGAAATATAAAACTAGGTCATCCTATATAGTGATCTTCAATTACACTCTATGCCAATGGTATAAAAGGTTCACAGATCAGGACCCACCACGAGACACATCTAAAATGAGCTCTAAGTAGATTTCAGTAGTACATATTAGTGATTTCTTATCAATAAGCTAACATTAAACACCTTCAAATCACAAACAATTTTAGCTTACATACTCCCCAAAAATAAGAAGCATCACTCTAGTCAGCATTCAAAGAAACCAAGTTGCATGACAGAGGTATCTTGGCCTGACTTTGGTTCTAAACCTTTCCTTTAAAACCCATAACAATAATAGCAGACATAGTTAACATCAAACTAAAAGCCTCCTATGCTATTTCCAGACACCCATCCCTGTAGCCAGAAGGACCCTGGCAATTAATGCACTTATTTCATGACTGAAAACACTCTGTCTGAGTTGTTACACTAAATTTATGTCATAAAACCTACCCTACTCAAATTTCAATTAACTCTGCCTGTAGACTAATGGATCTTTCCCACTGAACAAATACCATAGTACATCAATACAAAATGCAAACTGGCTTTCAGTAACAGCTCAAGGCAAACTTATCTCTACTTTCAGTTTTTAAATTTGTAAATGAAGGGTGCTGTACCTCTCTGTGAAACAAACAGACAAACAAAAAATAGATCTTCTCCTATTGCATTCGTAAAATGATAATTTTATGTCCCTCCATTGACCTCATACATCCAAGTGAAAAAAAAAATTAGTAATGTTGTCTCAACAAATTAAAAACAACTCTCCCTGATCTGAAAAAGGAAGCAAATTATTCAAAACTGAGGACAGACATCTTAAAGTACATCCTGCTTGTATATACTTCTTAGGCATATGCACCAAGCTTTAAACAAATGAGATACCTGTTCTGTACGCTCAGTTGAATACAATGGTTTTATGTATGTAAATACTTTAAAATTATTAGTATATTGTAAATCTGTGTTAAAGTTTTCATTCTGTAACATTGTAATGTTGCTTTTGTTTCAAACACGTGCTAATCATATTCAGTTACAATGTACATCAATTCATTCTGTTGCATTTTGTGTGAACTGTATGTGTAACTAATGCTGTAAACCGAATTTATCAAACTAAAGATGTTATTTTAGTTATTTACTTATTGATATTTATTCAGTCCTCCCCATGGTCGAGTGACGTTAAAGACATGCTGGTAGGTGCGAGCGTGAATGGCTGTGCCTTCGTTGAAGGTTGGGCATCAGGCTGGCAACTCGGCACCGTAAAAATCCACTGCCAATCACGAGCGGACTGGAGTTCCACTGTGGCGACTCCTAACCGGGAAAAGACAAATGTCTTCACTTATTGATATTTATTCACCGAAGTAGTACACTGATATCAATGGACAATTTACAGGCATAGCCTGGGTGAATAGGATCACATAATAAATGAACAAAACATATTTACAGACACAAGGATATGCTGAAAAAACAAATATATATTCATATTTACAGATACAAGAATATGTTACAAAAAAGAGATTTTAAAATGGAATTCTTCTTAGCATAGTTTTATGGATAAAATGTAGCCATAATGACTTGAGATGGCTTTTGCTACAGGGATAGCAGCAAATCATTATATAAAGAGGTAGGAGACATTAAAAGAGGCAAGTGAGAATAGTTGCAAGAAAGGATCCTGTAGAGAGAGGACAGAGAAAAGGTAAGAAAGGCATGCAAAGGGAACAGGAGTAGAAAAGAAAAGAAGTGTGAGAGAGGGATGCAGAGAGAAGAGGGAAGTAGGATGTGTGAGAGCATTGTATAAGAACCTTGTGCCTGGCCTTGGCTAAAATGGAATTTCAGACCATTCCATCTACATGTTATCAATATTTAAATAAATGAACTTCAGTTGATGTAATTGCCTAATTTTCCACTGAACATAGTCTTAGGTAGTTTGCATATGTTTTTTTTTCTGACAGGAGTGTCTTAATAGTAGCTTTATATTATAACTGAGTTTTTTACTTATTTGTTTGCTGTGTCTTTTAAGGTATTTGTCTTACAGACACAAGGTGCAGGGTTTGATTCTCAAATGAGATAATTGGCTATGCTTAAAATGGCCCACAAGGGCAGTTAACCTAGTACTAATCTATGAACCTATGACTTTAGTTTTTATGGAGTTACCTGTAATGATGGAATATTTAAGTAAATTAAGAATATAAGAATCCACCAGAGACATTTATCTGGTCCCTTGTCTATTATACTTGATATTTTACCCACAACAATTGTCTCCCCACTCTTAAGGACATAAACAATAGTACATGTTGTTTAGATGCTGCTGAAATTCCTACTAAATAACTAATTTAAGAAATCCCGAGTCCAAAATTTTCCTTTTGACATAAAATGTGCAGCATTCAAGGCCACAGTCAGAAGGAGAATCAGAAGTATCTATAGAGTCTTGTTCATTAAAGCTTCGGTGAATGCATGTAGAGCAGAAGTACACTTCAGTAGAACTGCCACCGAAATAACTAAATGATCAGGTGACTTTCAGCAATTTTGTGCAGCAAACACATCCTATGTCCTGAAAGTTAGACAACCTATCACAGAGTAAAATATACAGCTATTTTCTTACATGACTGTAAGAGACCACCTGACTTCTTTGTCAGTATCTTACAAGTTACAATACATCAAAATATAACCCCTGTAATGATTTTGTGGACTGTATTATCATGTGTAAAGCTGAAATTCATAAATCATATGTAACACTAAATCTAATGCACTATAACCAGCCTGATGTAATCAACAATACATTTCTCTATGATTAAGTCTCCAAGTAAGTAACATGGTTGAATTCTAGTAAGAATGCTCAGCCGTAGTATAGACAGACTTATTTTGCTTAGTGAAATGTATAATCTTCTTCTTCTTCTTCTTTCGGCTTTTTCCCGGTTAGGGGTCGCCACAGCAGATCACCCGTCCGCTCATGATTGGCAGTGGAGTTTTACAGTGTTGAGTTGCCAGCCCGGTGCCCAATCTTCCACAGAAGGCACACACATGCACGCATTCACACCTAGGGCCAATTTAGAGTGGGATGTGGGAGGAAACCGGAGCACCCAGAGGAAACCCGGTTGACCACAGGGAGGACATGCAGACTCCGCACAGAAGGCACCCCAGCCAAGGATCGAACTGGAGAACTTCTTGCTGTGAGGCGGCAATGCTAACCGCTGCACCACCGCGGCCGCCCGCTTAGTGAAATGTATAATAAGATGTGAAAACAAATGATCTACAAAGCTTTTGGCACAAATGGATTATTGTGCTCCTGGTGTGAGATCAATTCAGTTTAGCCATGTTCTTGTAAAACTGTATCATTTCCTTTTAGGAAATTTGATAGCATATCTATATCTTAATCTAAAACTATGCTAATATACAAATCAAACTTTGACCCACAGCTAATTGATAACTATAGTTCTACTTCTTTAATAAATATTGATATGAAAATCATGGAAACAATTTCTCTGAGATTTAACTTATTATATTAACATACTATGTATTTAGTTTAAAAATAACCAATCAGAAAGGCTCTTAACAGTGTATAAAATATGCACCAGATGTTGTAATTAACAAATCCAGGCTCTGTTCAGACTGTGTAAAAACACAAGATAAGGAGCAGCTAGAGTCAAGACTGCAGAGTGCTGTTCCTGTGTGCAAGTACTGTTCCTAGGTAACTGAGCACTACTGTTTTGAACTAAAGGCTGTGTTTCATTGGTTCTCCTTTTCTTGTTTGCTATGTACTCTGCTGAGATACTCTACTTGCTGAATTTCTAGTAAGACTGCAGAGAGCTGTGTCAATGTACAAATAGTGAGACACTTAAATGTTTTTCTGGGCTTTATAAATATTTAGCAATGTTCATTTTGTGTTTTATAACTCCATTTAAAATTATTTTGCTATGCTGGTGATTTTAAACTGTTTCATATGACTTTCATGTATTTTTCTCTGTTAAACTTTAGTTTCGTATCAGCCTGTTCTGGCCTAGTGTGGAGGCCATCTCAGAGAGACTACTGGTTATTCTAGTGGATGTAAATTAAGTGTTGCTGTTCCTAGGTAGCTGTGCACTATTAGCTTGAATTTATAAATGTGTTTCATTGGTTCTCTTGTTTTTCTTGACTGCTATATACTGTGCTTAGCTGTGTTGAGCACACTGCCATAATAAATGTAGCTGCAGAGTGGGTGTTTCTGTCATTCATCCAAACAGACAAAATTGTATAACTCTGAGGTCCTTTTTACTTCCTAACTGTATCCCTTTCACACTTCAGCACTGGCATCATGGAGTGTCAGCAGATTCATCACTTCCTTCCATTATCAGCCTTCTAGCACTTGGTATTCTAAGGCAATGTAAAAACTGATTTGTGCTTATGGATAATGAATTTTACTAAACCTGTAGATGCCATCTGTGAGAGGAGTAAGTACTGAAGCAGTAAGGAGAGATCCCATCACAGTCCAACATTTGCTATGAGCATAGCAGGACACACCCTACTCATGCAAATACAACATCATTATACTAGCAACAGAGAACTATCTTACATTGATGCTGTCAAAAAAACTCTAGTCAAGCCTCCTACAAATTTTTAAGATGTTGCATCAGCATAAATCCCCTTATTACTTCTATTTTCCATGTGTCCACATCAACACTAACATTAACATGTCAACAGTAGCAAGACACTCAAATGTCTGGTAGGCATAAGTCAGCAATTGGGGTAGTCCTAGATTTGGTATCAGTATTGTTATGCACAGATTCCCAACTCACTGGCCTGGACAAGGACAGAGTTAGAGTCAGCTGCCTCTTAGGATCCAAGATAGTGGATATAACTAGGGCTCTAAACACCCTCTCCTCCAGCAAGTATGACTACAACATAGTAGCAGTTTATGCGGGGGGTAAATGACCAGGCATGCTAATCTTTCAAGACTATTGAGAGTGCTGTGTAGCTCAGTAGGCTTACCCTTCAGCTAGGGGTAAGACAGTGATTCCCAGTGTGAATGGGGGTGCATCAGGGTTCAGCTCTGAATCCACTGCAGCTCATACTAGTGGTGACTACATTAGCAAGCAGAATGGAGGGTACAGAGCTGCATTGTATGCAGACAACATGGCATTGCAAAGCCTCTGAACAGAAACTTCAGTAAATGATATGGCAATGGAATCAAAAGTGAAGGCATGCAGAATGAAACTACGTACACACAAATCAGTTGCTATGGCAGCAAATGAATGAAATCAGTAGAAACTGAAAACTAAGGCTAGAAGAGAAAATCGTGGAACAGCTTAAGAGCTTCAAGTATCTTGGTGGGTTGGTTGAGGAAATGGGGAAGTCTGAATGAGAATGTCAAAGCTAGATTCAGAGGGGCTACAGCCAACTGGCCCAGAGCGTCAGGTTCAGTATGTGACAAAAGAATGCTAAAGAAGTTGAAAAAGTAAGGTGTACAAAATAGTGGTGCAGCCAGTGCTTCTGTGTAATACAGAAACCAGAGCATTGAAGCCAGAGCAGATGAGGAGGCTAGAAGTGATGGTGATGAAGAGACTGAGCCAGGTGGTAGGATGCATACTGTGAGAAAAAGAAGAAGAAAAGATGACATCAAGGAACAGGCTACATTGCTTCAGCCACATATGCAGGAAATCAGAAGATGGTTTGGTGAAGAAGATTTTGGAGAAACAAGAAGGCAAGGAGGAAATGAAGATGTTCAGCTAAGAGAAGGATGAAGACCTGTGACAGTCAGACCTAACTGTTGAAGAAGGTAGTAGAGTGACATTGAATCAAGAGAGATGGTGACAGTTGACACAACACCCTGACCTATACATAAAATTGGAAAAAGGGTGGTTGTTATTGACGATGATGATGATGATGGACGCAATGGGTGCAGAAATTCAAACTTTATTAAAGCCAGCTATACCGGCATTAAGGGATAAACCTCTGACTGCAGCCCAGGTGACTTGAGATTGAATAATGGCCCAGGCATTGGTAGAACTGGTAGTGGGTGGGGGAATAATGCGGTTTTGACTATTTGCTTCTTTCTGTAGGGCCTAACAGCATGGCCCAGGTGTATGTTTAGTATTAGAATACCAAGTAAAGAACAGGGATCACACTGATGATAGTATCATGAGGGTGATGAAGCAAATAGTATATTATATGCTGAAGTGTGAATGTAACTTGCGGTGACTCATTAAACATCCAGCCACTTAGATGGTAAGGGAATGTGCAAAGAACATACATGCAGATGATGGTACCACATTCCAGTATACCCATCCCTCATGCCTAAAGGAATAAATGAGTTAAAGGACTCTATCATCTCGGGAATGAAGAGGTCTGAGGAGTGTTTGATTTTCAGCAATGTACAAGTGGGAAAATAACATTAAAAATCTTTACAGCATTGCTTCATGTTTGGCTGAAAAAAATGTGGTGCAAGTTGTAACCTTACTTTACCTAGCAAGAGATGATACAAGTTAGTTATTTATTGTGCTAAATCTTACCAAAAAAAATGGCAGAAGGAGGTGGTTGCCATCAAAAACATGCTTCAAGGTATTGTGAGCCTAAAAGGAATTTGTTAAATATTCATCATTTATTTTATACAAAAAACTAGTGTTCACAGGAATTGATTGATGCATATGTGTCTGAATTAAGGCATAGAGCTAAAGACTTTAAGTTTAATTAGCTGTACATAATGAAATAAAATGATTTGTGACATTAAATTGACAAATTAAAAAAGAAAACTTTTGTCAGAGTCTGAAATAACACCAGAAAAGACAATGAATGTATACAGAACAGCAGAATTAACCTGTGCTCATATTGAAGAGATTAATGAAAATATGGATGCGTGCAAAATTAAATTGAAGTTAGAATTTGTTAATACTAGACAGAGCAATATTGTCAGCTCAAAGCAGAATGTAAGAAATGCTTCAAAGTGTATGGCAGCAATGAGAGTTTTCTTAGTGGGTCCCTGGCTTGTGCAGTGACCTCCCATATATTACCATCTTAATGTCCACTACTACCCCTGGATGGGACCCACTGGAAAGGTTGGAAGAGGAAATCCTCAGTATGAAGGGTGAGCAGACCTCTCACTCCATACTACCCCCAAGGTGGGGCTACCAGCAGATCATGAGGAGGATTGTGAACTGATAGTAGGAGAGGGGATAGATTTTGGTCACCTGCAACATAATTATACAGGGTTGGACAGGGATGCTAAGCCCTACTACTTAACTTAGCATGATGACACTGCACATGTTGTTAGGCTGGGTGGGCTATGAGGATTGGCCTGAGGATGTTTGTGAACTGACCCCTGAGCTTTCATACCTCCTATGCACTCCCACACACCCAGATGGTGATCCCTCTGAGTCTAGGACCTCCACAGGGGTCATTAAGGTTCTGCCCAGCATGCTTTCTCTCCCCAGGATTGCACTGCTATCATCTCCTGTCTGTGCCATTAACTACTCAAGTTGCTAAATTAACTCATGTCACCTGACATTGTCAGGGCTTCATCCTTCTAGTCCACTGGCACAGGCTTATGACAACAAAGAGAGTTACTGTTATACATGAGTCTGATGATGCAGTTAAAAATTCAAAGTGTTTAGTTCGGTAACCACTGTTTTATTCAAAATATGACTGTCAGCACAATAAAAAACACTTAAAGTGTGTTGACTGCATGCCTAATAATTTTTCTTCAAGTATACAAATCATGATAAGGAGCTAGAAAAATGTTTTGCAAGTGATTAATGTAAATAAAACTGCAGACTGTGTAGTAACTAACTTGATCTGACTGACCCATAGAAGGCAGAACTGGATGATCTGCCGGTGAATGCAGCTGACATGTACGTGTGCTCTATTGCTCGACTGGGAACAGAAAGACTTCAGTTTTGTCAATGTAAAAATCTTTAACTGAAAAGCTGTCTATAAATGGAAGATATGTTTCATTTAACCTACAAAGTGGAAAAGAAAGCAGTATATTATCAGTGAAACTACATTCGAAGAACTGGGATAATAAGATGTATATCAAAGTCAAAAGCACCATTACTGATTTATTCTACTCATAAACTACTGTCACTGAGTCAAGCTGTGTTGTCTGCATAAAATTAAAGAATAATATTTCATACAACAAACAAATGTTTGGTGTAGGTATGCTTCTGAACAGCTGGACATGAAAAAGAAAATTCGCAGTCTGCAGATACCAAGTAAAAATCACTAGATGTCACAATGCAGACAATTGGCAACAATCTGTTGTCAGTCAGAATGAATCACAGACTTGCAAAACCATGATTCAAACAGGAGCACAATTGACAGTTTGTAGATTTTTTGTCTACTTATTTGGGAAGTACAAAATCTGTATGCTGACAAAGGCAGTAATTCCGAGATTTGTGTAATACAGTCTGAGATACCTCTGAAGTAGAATGCAGTGTGCAGTATACAATGATGGAGTAATCTCAGCATACAGACAAAATCTTGTCTTCAAATATTTCATATGATATTTTTTGTGAATATTCTAACTTATTTACAGGCCTAGAATATATATGTCCACACTATTGCATTAAAATAAGCAGAAATGACACCAGTTATGCATATACTACAGAAAATGCCAGTGGCAGTGAAGAAAAGAATCATAAGGAAGTAAACTGAGGACATGCAGATTATAGCCAAACAATGTACCTATATCATGAGAGGCCTGGATGGTGACTGTGGTGAAACATGAAACTTGAATATGCATTTATCCACAGGACCTTAGCAATGCAATTCCAAAGGAACACTTACTCCTCAAAATAGTTCAAAAACTGGGCGTATGATGCCAGTAGCATTTTTTTTTCAGTAATAGATATCAACCAGGTCTTCCTACAGAAAAAGCTGTATCCCAGCAACTCAAGATTTTATATACCACATTTGGATTTGAAAAGTATTTACAGGATGTTGTAAATATCATAAACAATACTGTTGTATGAGATCAACCCATATAATAGCATGACATGATATTGTAACAACTATCAGTTAAGGCTTAATAATTTAAAGCTAAACAAGGACAATTCCAACTTTATGCAGCCAGTATTTACTATATGGGTATGTATTATCCAGCCAAGGCATTCAGGTGGAACCTGGCACTGTAACTGCAGTACCAAGATGGATGATACTTTGGTTAAATGCTTATTCTTCAGATTTTTGGGTATAATGCAGTACCTATCCAAGTTCATGTCAACTTTGTGTTAAGGCCATTGAAGCAGTTAATGGGAAAGGACATGTTATGACACTAGAAACAGCCACAAGAAACTTTTATTAGTACTTAACACACTGGTGACTAAATCTGTCCCACTGCAGCATTAGTATGTGACTAAGCTAGTACTGGTGGTGCAAGCTGATGATAGCCAGTTTACCACTGGTCTGGTAATGCTGCATAAAGGGCAGCTAGTGATATGCAGCTCCAAAGGAATGAGTGATACCAAGATCAACCATGAACAAATATGAAAACAGGTGTTAGCCATAGTGTATCAATCTGAGAATTTTTATGATTACATCTATAGCAGAGCAGTTACTGTGGAATCTGACCACAGACCATTGTAGATTATCTTCCACAAACGGCTAGGGCACCCCTGTGTCTACAGAAGTTGTTACTCTTAATGCAGCGATTTGATTTAAAAATGTTATATAAACAGGCAAGGAAATGCATATAGATTATTTACTTCTTCCCCAATGACCTACAAATAAAACTCTGTCCACTGTTTAATAGCCTCATTCGTCCTTATTGGTGTAGTACATTCATACAACCAGTTACAGTTATAATTAAATGATACTTGTCACTGAGGCAATGGAAGCCCTACCTACATTTCATAAAGAAACAGAAATTTAATGGCAAATAAAGAAATATAGAACCTGCCAACTGCTGCATCTGCAGCAGGATACTAACTATTCCATTTCTGCACACCTTCAATCTCTGGCACCATGTTGACTTACAGCCATTCATACTTATCATATTAAGAGGCACTGGTAATGGATGATTTCTGCTTTTATACCTTACTAGACTGATTTTGACAATGCACCATGTCAGCCATGTCAGAGCCATGGAAGATGTTAAAGAAATTATTTCATCCTTGCAGGGGTACTCTTTAGAATCCTAATATCATGACAGTTGCTACAACCTGGTCTGACTGGAGTTTCTAAGAGGAAGTGCAACCTCGAAATATAGTATCCTATAACTTCCTGCTTTCTGAATCCCCTGCTCAACCTGATGTGCCACTCACACTAAAGCTGTAGTTTCCATTGCTAAACTTAATGACAACATGAAGGTAGTAACATTAGGTAGAGTGTTGTAGCAAACTGATGTTTACAAGTAGCAGAGTGAAGAAAAACATTACCAGTATAACATGAACAATAAAATCAGCAGTTCCTGTGACAAAAATGCAATAAAGCATGAAGGTAATGTCCTTCACATGGCAGAAGTAAGCCCCATGTATACTTTAGCTGCACTTAAAAAACATTTTTTTCACAATTATGTAGATATTCAGTCAACCTCCATATCTTTTTTTTTAAAACAAGTTTATTGTTTTTAACATACAAGAAAATATCACAACAATTTTATACAAGTAATTAATATAGATATGATTATAACATTCAACAAAACAACCAAAGTATTTACAAAGACATCCACTACAATCAGATCAATTAATTAAACTAAAATACCATGTTATTGAAGTTAAGATTTGTTTAACAAATTTTGTAAATTATCCCATACAATATAATAAGACGTTTTTCTGTTAGTTCTTAACTTCACTGTATTCAATTCCATATGGCACACTATATTCATAACATTTTTAAATTCATTGAATGAAGGAGGTGTATCTGAAATCCAATTTCTAGTTATTATTTTTCTAGCCACTGCTAGGATAGACCATAACAAGGGAAGCTTAACCTTTTTAACACTATGAGGTACAGGTGTGTTGAATAATATAAGGGATTTAGAAATAATAAAATTATCTGTAAACAGAGCCTGCAAAAATTCATTAATTGACTTCCAATATTCTTTCAATTTTATACAGTCACAAAACATATGAGCCCAGTCTGCATTGATTTCTACATTACATCTTTTACATAGATTATCTTTATTATTTATTTTATTCATCATCAAAGGTGTATAAAAGGATCTATGCAAAAATTTCCATGTAAAAAGTCTCCAGACAATGGAAGACGTAGTTTTATAGGCAGATTCCAATATATATTGTTTATCTTGTTGATTTGGTGGATCACCATTAATGGAAATGAAATAATTCCAGTATGTATCTACACTATAAAAAGTTTCTTGTCTGATAATTTTATGTATGTATGAAAGCTTACCTTTATCAGAAACTTTATGTTGTAAATTTGATATCAAGTAATCAATCAATGTTGGGACAGATAATTTAACTGTTATAGACATTAGATCTATTTTATCAATGAGATATTGTCTAAAAGTCTGAACCTCTAACCAGCAAGTTTCTCTTAGATCAAATTCTTGTTTTAAGAAATCTAGATTTTTAACTTTATTATCAGATATCAACTGATACCAGTACTTTAGATCATTATCTGTAGTTAAATAAGTTCCTTCAGAAGTGGATGACAAAAGCATACCCCGAGTATACATTATAGGGAATATAATAAAATTCCATTCTTTATATTTAGGATGCATGAATATAAAGTTACAATAGGTAATAATAATGTTTAATGGGTAACTAACTATATGTTTAGGTGTAATGGGTGAAGTGCAAAATTCTTTTAGTAACCATAACATGGAGTTATTTACAATCATATTTTTATGTGTTAAAGAGATTTTCATGAAGTGAATACTAATTATCTCCCAGTAATCTTTCCATTTTGCAACATATGACTGATCTATTAATAAAGTAATAACTTTTATAATAGAAGAGATAGTATATAAATTGAAGTCTGGAAAAGAAATACCCCCTTGAGACCAACTATTAGTATATTTCTTTAAAGCAATCCTAGGTCTATTAGGTGCCCATAGGAAATTTAACATTAGTGTATTCAATTTCTTGATAATTATTTTTGTAGGTGGAAGTATTATTGATTGTATTAAGTATAATATCTTGGGGAAGATTATCATTTTAATAATTGTAAGTCTCTCTTCCATAGTAAAAAACATATTATTCCAGGTATTAAAGAGATTTTGTATATTAAGAAGACAGGCATTATAATTATTATGTATAATAGATTTAATATCTTTAGATAATATTATACCTAAATAAGTTATCTGACCTGAATTGGGTACATATTTAGTAAAATCATTAATGAGAACATTTTTTCGTGTATATATAGGTAGTATTTTAGTTTTTTCTTCATTGAATATTAAACCAGAAATACTTTTAAAATTTATCATTTTATCAAACAGAGACTGCATAGAAGAATTAGATCCTGCTGATGTAATTAGAACATCATCTGCAAAGAGTTGAATTTTAGATGTTGTATTTTCATCTATTTCAAATCCCTCTATGTCAGTACTGTTTCTGATCAAATTAGCCCAAGGCTCCATTATTAAAGTGAATAATAGTGGAGAGAGTGGACACCCTTGTTTTGTACCTTTAAAAATTGGTATTTTGTGAGACATATGTTCCTATCTTAATATAAGCCAATGTTCCTCTGTATAAATGCTCGATTAGATTTACAAATGCTTCTGAGAAGTTTGTGCACTTCAGTGGGGTAAACAGGTAGTCCCAACTTACTGAATCAAATGCTGAGCTTATATCAAGACTAATAAGAGTTAAATCTTTCTTTTTCCTATTTGCAAAATCAATTAATGTTAGAGTTCTCCTTATATTATAAAAAGTATTTCTATTTACAATGAAGCCTGTCTGATCTATATCTATAATGCCGGGGATGATTGTCTTCAATCTATCAGCAAAAATACTCATAAACATTTTATAATCAACATTAAGTAATGAGATGATAAGAAGTACATCTAGTTGGATCTTTATTAGGTTTAAGATTGGCGAAATAAATGTATATTGCCAGGATGGGGGGGTTATTAATTCATTTTGGGCCAAAATAAAAACCTTATGTATTAATGAGTATGTACTTTTAGAAAGGATTTTATATATCTCTGGTATAATACCATCATTACCTGGTGCTTTGTTTGATTTAAGCTTATTTATTTGTGTAACAACCTCTGTATATGAAATACTTTTATCCAATAGTTTAATCTGTTGTTTATTAAGTTTTTTATTCATGTTTGTGGTTATAAATTCCCTTATTTTATCTTTAGGTTCCATGTTAATGTTATTATGATTAATTTTGTGAAAGTGATTTCTAAATTCATCTAGTATTTCTGGTAGACTAGAAACATTCTTCTTTTTCCTTAGAGAAAAGATTTCTTTGATATGAGTTTGCTTATTTAACCTTTTTGTTTTGTTTTTAAGTCTATGTAAGTATTTGGGACTTATTGAGTAAGACAAAAACTTATATTTCTCTAAAGTTATTTTAACTTTATGAGTTAAAATTTCTTTGTATTTCTCATTTAGTTTGTTTATTTCTTCAATGACGTTCTTATCCATAATATTTTCTTTATTATTATGTTTATAAGAATCTAGTTTACTTTGAATATCTAACAATTCCTTATCCCAAGATTTCCTTTTATTATTATACCATCTGATACTTTGTCCATATAGATATGATTTTAAAGCATCCCAAACATAAACAATGGAGACTTCAGGAGTATTATTTATATCTAGAAAATGTTGTACTTCTGAAAGTATATATTCTTTATAGTCTTTTAATTGAGTTAAGTATGCTGGTATCCTTTTGATCTGAACATTGTGAGTATTTTTTATCATGAACTCAAAAACAATTGAATTATGATCAGATATAGGACATGAAAATGATTTTAGAGTTAATTAATTCTGTTACCATCTGGTTAGAAATAAAGACTCTTATCTATTTTTGAATAAGTTTTGTATCTGTTAGAAAAAAATGTATATGGTAATGATTTTGAATCTATCTGGTTATTAATATCATTTAAATGATAAGAATTAGCAAAATCCTTTAAATGTTTTGCATTAGATGTAATTTTCCTTTTTCCTATAGTGGTAGTGTCATTTTCATGTAATATACAGTTAAAGTCACCAGCTAAAATAATATCTCCTATAGAGAATGATATGATCTTATCAAGATGGTATTTCACTGTATTAATACCAATTCCAGGTATCCAATATATATTGATTAATGTATAAGTCTTCCCATTAATTTGTATTGTAACCATACAAAACATTCCTTTATCATCTTGATAAGACTTAATAGTTTTAGGAATGGGCATACTTTTATTCCATAAAATAGCCACTCCTCTTTTTTTCTGAGTGTGTTCTGAACTAACCAATACTGTATATTTGTTTGTGGCTAGTTTATCAATATCTTTTTTCAAGAGATGTGTTTCTTGTAGGAAGACTAAGTTGGCCTTATGTAAATTAATGTATCTTATTAGGTTTGCCCTTTTACACGGATTATTCAGTCCATTAATGTTTAAAGAAATTCCTTTTAGAGAAGTCATTTGGCAATTTTAAAACATAGAAAACTTATGATTAAAATAACAATTAACAAAATAAATAATGTTATACCTCCTCCTTTAGGTGTACCTTTAGATATAACTGTATTTATTGAGTCTCTTATGGGATTTTGTATAAGATTTAATTTTGTTTGTAGTGACAATGAGTTTACAAAGTATATTGTGGATGTCAGAACTATATACATACAACAGTGAACAAGAAAAAATAATGTAAGGATTAAACCTTGCACCCAGCCTGGAGTTAAAAACTCCAACTTAGAGTAGTACATACTACTCAAGTTAACCACCTACCCTAAGCAGCGGTACCTCAGCTGCCACCTTATCAATTTAATACTTGTTATATTTAACTTAAATTAACAGCTTTCAATTAGATTATCTGGTAAGACAAAACTACACATTAGATAAAACAGCATCATATATACTAAGAGAAACCCTTTTTTTAAAAAAAAAATATTCATACTACTATACACATCTATTTAATATAATACATTTATATTCAAATAGCATTCAAATAAACTTGATATTAAGAACCGAGAAGAGAGAGAGAAATAAAAGATGAGAGAGGAAGAGAGAGTGAAAGAAAAAAAAAAAAAAGGAAGGGCATATCTACACATTAATTTATTCAAAGTTTATAAAAATAAGTTCTAATGTTCAATTAAATCAATAACTTTGGCTAATATGGTTCATACATTACATATATTAAGATGTATCTATATTCTGTCATGTAAATGCAGTTAACAGCTTCCAAAAGACTTTAAATTACTTGTATCAGAGCTTTTTTCTTATACTTATTATTGTCAATAGAATAAAATATTATATTTATAGGTATTGCTATAAATCATACTGCATATTTAAGCAAGTTCTCAAAAACACTTGCTTTATTGTGAAGAAAGCCATCTGTATTTTGTATATCTAAGCTGCTGCTTTAAAATATGTCAGATGACAGCTTCTTCCAGAATAGAGTCATAAAGTTATTTATGCTTGTCAATCATATAAATCAAATGAATCATAGCAGTGTATATGTTTAAATCATAATTTTTACATACATTAATATGCAGCAGTCACTTAAACTTAACACAACACTTGTATAAATGTTTCACTTTCTATGCCTTCTAAAAAATTACATTTGCTTACTATGAGAAACTGCATCATTTAAAATCATTATAACTTACATATTTTATAAATTATAACATAAATAACTAAGTAATTATATAAAATAACTCACATTTAAATGATAAAGAGTTCATTTTCCATCGCAGAGTCGCATTTGCAGCAGTTCTACTTCCTGGTTGAGTGTTCTTCATGAATCTGCGATGTGTCAGTGTGAATTCTGGGGTCAAAGTTCAAATTGACTGCTTTCAGCTTCTCTGCATGAGTTCTGAGTGTTGAAGCTTTTAAAACAACTCGAGGACACTGTTCACGAGGTAACCCACATCCCAAATTGTCTCCCTTAAGATTTTGGTGGGAATTTCATTAAAAACAAGTGACTGACATTCATTTAGCAGTATAAGTGAAGCTAAACATAGCAAACCCTTCGCAAAGTATTTTACAAGTTATTACAGCCTCTATGAAAGTGAAACTAAACCCAAAGTTATTATTATGTGATAAAACAGATTATTTTTTCCCCAATTCAATTTTTATACAAATCTTATTATTTACTGTACCTGAATGATCAAAAGAATGTCAATATATTAATATGAAAGAGAATAAAGAAAAAGAACATAGAAAAGAAAAAGAGAAAGTAGGGAAAAGAGAGCGCAAAGCAAAGATAAAAAAATGTAAAAGGAAGCTATAAAAAGTATTTACAGTGGAATGTTACTTGCTGTTTATATTAATAAAGGTGAAAATGAAACATACTATTTACTATTATTTAGTTCTAATTATTATTAATTAAAGCATGACATATTATTTGTGAATAAGCATAAGCAATATAATCAAGAAAGTATAATTAGCAATAGCATTTAAACAGCATATAAACTTTTTACAAGGAATAAATAATTTATCATTCCATTTATCATATTCTCATCACATTTTTCTCTCTGCCCTCCCCCACCCCTTACCCACTGCATAATCTAAATAGAATGTTATTGTTTAAAATAAATAAAAAAAAGAAGAGAAGAGAGAAGGAAAAAAAAATGTATCAAGTTACTGACCTTAATTCTCTTTGTCAGAAAGAGAAACATACTGAATGATAGCTTGTTATTAGTTCCTCAGATATTTTGATTGATTATGAGACAAAACAGCTCTTTGTACACAGAAAACAACTTTGATTAAATCTTTTTCAGAATATTTGTGGCTTTCTGAAAATGCAGAAACTATATTTAAAAAGATTAATAATGAAGAAAATTAAAATGAGAGAAAAAAAAAAGAACAGGTCATTTGTTTTTTAGTCTCTTCTTCTTCTCTGAAGTCTTCCATGAAGTTTCAGTTGCCAACCTCTTTAATGAAGGACTAGCCCATTCCATTTCCTCTATTTTATCCAGAATCTTATTTTTTTTGATAAACTGCAATGCAGAGTCTAAGTCATCAAAAATTTTAGGACCATCAGGAAGGAAGATTTTTAGCTTGGCAGGAAACAGAAGGTAGGTTTTAAACTGTGCTTTTTTTAGCTCCTTTATTAATGGCAGAAAGACTTTTCTTTTATTTATTACCAAGGAAGAATAGTCTTTATCAAAACGCACAGTTGTCTCATTAATTTTAACAGGAGCTTTAGCCCAAGCAGATTTAAGAACCATTTCTTTATCAAAGGATGATAGAAATCTAACTATAACTGATCTTGGATACTTTTTGTTAGAGTTAGTATTAGCTATAGATCTATGGGCTCTTTCGATACCAAAAGAGAATGCTTCTGGTAAATCTAAAGTTTTAGGGAGCCATGTTGTTAAAAAAGAAGTAATATTGTTACCTTCAATATTTTCTGGCAGTCCAAAAATCCTAATGTTATTGCACCTAGATCTATTTTCCAGGTCATCAAGCTTTGTTTGCAGATGTGTATTTTGTTTCAGCAAAAACTCAATGTTGATTTCCTCTTCTTGGATTCTATTTTCCATGTCATTTACAGCCTCTTCTATGCCTGTCATCTGGATCTTCTGTTGTTGCAAGTCTATATGTAACAAGTCTATTTGTTTTGTAGTTTTTTCTATGAAGGTATCAATTTTAGTATCCGGTTTATCCATCTTGGCAGTAAGTTGCTGGATTGTAGTTATCAGAGACTGAAGTTCTTTCTTGATGCTGGAGTCTTGAGAATTTGTCTTACTGGAACTCATTTCAGACAGAGAAACTGACAGGAAAATTTCCAAAGTGATTTCTGACAGGAATATTGTTAAAATTTCCTTTCTTTTTTAGATATAGTTCAAGAACTATATAAAACAAACATATTTAGAAATAAAAAACTTCATAAATTAATTTTTTAAGTAATTAATTCCTGTCAGTGCAGTGAAATTGGTGGAGCTGAAGAAATCTGCTGCTATCCTGTGTTCATCCTTGGCCACGCCCAACCTCCATATCTTTGAAGCTATGAAAACTGCTCACATAGTACCAGTTTTATTATTGTTGAGGTGTTAATGTGACTTTGAGCAATTTCTTTTCCATTTGTAATTTTTCAAGATATTTACAAAAGCATGAATTATACCTGTTTGCTTAACTAATACAAACAATACTTAATACCTCACAAACTGCACAAGTTATAGCACAAGAATTGAAGTATGTTTCCTCCAGTAGCAGTAGCTTCTGAGCATTCAGCTAATATAATTCTCACTTGGTGCTGGTGGCATTTATACAAATAAGGAAATGTTGCATTCCTCCACACGAACAAGGAAATAGCATAGGTTTATAGCTGTATACTAGCTAATGACCACTTGGACCTTCATAAACATAGCCAAACATCCCAATCATGTCCCACATGTTTATCTGCCTTAGAGGTTATTTCAAAGGGCAAATGTAAACTAGGGCAATATTTACAAGCTGCCATTGTCCACTGGAGACATAGATGCTAGACTCTGGGTATATTTATGCTTTCTCATTCACTGGTCCAGGTTTCCAAAATGTGCTATTTATGTCACAAGCAATGTTTAAATCCCTAGATCGTGTAATTCTGATGCTATTATTTTTGGAGACATGCAAAAGGGTCATCAGAGCTGGACCCAAGGATGTCTTGTATGCCAGGCATGGATTGCCTCTCAACAGTCTGTAGGAAACAAGAGTATAGAGGTAAGGCTTTGAAGTGAACTACATAGGGCATATTGTTTATGCCCTGTTAAGTGATCTACATAGGATATACTGTTTATACATAAGACATACTGTTTATGCCCTGTGAAGTGATCTACATAGGACATACTGTTTATGCCCTGTGAAGTGATCTACATAGGACATACTGTTTATGTCCTGTGAAGTGATCTACATAGGACATACTGTTTATGCCCTGTTAAGTGATCTACATAGGGCAAACTGTTTATACATAAGACATACTGTTTATGCCCTGTGAAGTGATCTACATAGGACATACTGTTTATGCCCTAAGTGATCTACGTAGGACATACTATTTATACATAAGACATACTGTTTAGGCCCTGTGAAGTGATCTACATAGGACATACTGTTTATGCCCTAAGTGATCTACGTAGGACATACTGTTTATACATAAGACATACTGTTTATACATAAGACATACTGTTTAGGCCCTGTGAAGTGATCTACATAGACATACTGTTTATACATAAGACATACTATTTATGCCCTGTGAAGTGATTTACATAGGACATACTGTTTATGCCCTGTGAAGTGATCTACATAGGACATACTGTTTATGCCCTGTGAAGTGATCTACATAGGACATACTGTTTATGCCCTGTTAAGTGATCTACATAGGGCATACTGTTTATACATAAGACATACTGTTTATGCCCTGTGAAGTGATCTACATAGGACATACTGTTTATGCCCTATGTGATCTATATAGGACATACTGTTTATACATAAGACATACTGTTTATGCCCTGTGAAGTGATCTACATAGGGCATACTGTTTATACATAAGACATACTGTTTGTGCCCTGTGAAGTGATCTACATAGGACATACTGTTTATACATAAGACATACTGTTTATGCCCTGAGAAGTGATCTACATAGGACATACTGTTTATACATGACATACTGTTTATGCCCTGTGAAGTGATCTACATAGGGCATACTGTTTATACATAAGACATACTGTTTATGCCCTGAGAAGTGATCTACATAGGACATACTGTTTATGCCCTGTTAAGTGATCTACATAGGACATACTGTTTATACATAAGACATACTGTTTATGCCCTGTGAAGTGATCTTCATAGGACATACTGTTTATGCCCTGTGAAGTGATCTACATAGGACATACTGTTTATGCCGTTAAGTGATCTACATAGGACATACTGTTTATGCCTTGTTAAGTGATCTGAATAGGGCATACTGTTTATACATAAGACATCCTGTTTATGCCCTGTGAAGAGATCTACATAGGACATACTGTTTATACATAAGACATACTGTTTATGCCCTGTGAAGTGATCTACATAGGTCATACTGTTTATACATAAGACATACAGTTTATGCCCTGTGAAGTGATCTACATAGGACATACTGTTTATACATAAGACATACTGTTTATACATAAGACATACTGTTTATGCCCTGTGAAGTGATCTACATAGGACATACTGTTTATACATAAGACATACTGTTTATGCCCTGTGAAGTGATCTACATAGGACATACTGTTTATGTCCTGTGAAGTGATCTACATAGGACATACTGTTTATGCCCTGTTAAGTGATCTACATAGGGCATACTGTTTATACATAAGACATACTGTTTATACATAAGACATACTGTTCATGCCCTGTGAAGAGATCTACATAGGACATACTGTTTATACATAAGACATACTGTTTATGCCCTGTGAAGTGATCTACATAGGACATACTGTTTATGCCCTGTGAAGTGATCTACATAGGACATACTGTTTATGCCCTGTTAAGTGATCTACATAGGGCATACTGTTTATACATAAGACATACTGTTTATGCCCTGTGAAGTGATCTACATAGGACATACTGTTTATGCCCTAAGTGATCTACATAGGACATACTGTTTATGTCCTGTGAAGTGATCTACATAGGACATACTGTTTATGCCCTGTATTCCTTTTGTGAGGAACCTTTGTGCATGTTCCAGTTGTTGTATGTGCCTGGTCAGGAACATACTAAAGGGGGCATTATTCTCAGTGATGAGCCTTTGAGGGTCAAATATAGTGGAATGATGACTTTCTTAGATTTAGATGCCATGACCTTGTTTACTTGTTGAGCAACACAGAATGACTTTCTAACTACCTTACACGCATTTTGGTCAAAACTCAGGTTACTATCTACAAACATACCCAAATCCCTGGCTACTGGTTCTGCTCTTAGTGGTGTGTTATCAATGGGGTAATTTCCTATGGTGGCTGACATCCCAAAGGATACTATTATACATTTATTGGCATTAAGTTTTATGCTGTGACTTTTGCACCAGTCACTTGTCTGTGTTAACTCTTTCTGTAGGATGTTAGTGTCTTGAGGGGAATTCTTTGACTGCTCCCAGTTTGCAATCATCTGCAAACTTTGTCCAGCCAGAGGCCTTTGACATTGGCCTTGACTTCCAAGAAGTAGATGCCAAAAAGAAGGAGACCCAGCACAGATCCCTATGGGACTTCTCTAGCGACTGGCCTCTTTTGGAGGTGGTCACCCCATCCTAACTTCCCAGGTCATATCTGAGATCAAGCTGGCTAGCCACTAGATTTGTGTAATACAGTCTGAGATACCACTGATAAGCATATTTTATGCCTATATCCATGAGCTTTTTTACGACACCTAAGAAGGATATTGCATCAAGTGCCTTAGTCAAGTCAAGGTAGGCAGTATGCACCATTTTGCCCTCATCCATTGCCTTGGTCACCTTCTCAAAGAAATCTGTTAGAGTGAGTAGGCATGATCCGCCCTTGATGAACTCAAACTGAGTTAGGTCAAATATTTGAAGGTTTTCTAGGTTTTCTATAACTTTAGTAATAATTTCTATTATAATTATTTCCATGGCTTTACATATGAAACTAGTCAGACTTATGGGTTTGTAGTTCCTGGGGTCTGTTGATGGCCCATCCTTGTGCCAAGGAATGACCATTGCAGTCCTCCATTTGCATGGCTAAAAGCAATGACTGCAGTAGACCTGATATGTCATGTTTAAGGCTATTTAGGAAGCATCTAGGGATATTATCTGGACCCATCATGGCAGTATTTTTGACCTGAGAGAACGCATCTAGGACATGCTTCCTAGAGATAATTGGCGGAGATTGTTTTATGGTATTACTTGGGGACAGCTGGGGAGGGGGGTAAAATTGGAGCTGAAATTGTTGGCCATATCTTCTGGCTCCATGTAGGTAGCTCTATTTACAATCAATTCTGCACACTGCTGTATACTGCCTTTGATGTTTTGGACATAGCTAAATAATGCATTGTGGTTGTCCTTTGTCTAGGGCTATCTTTACCTCAAATATGGCTTTAGTAGACCTAATCTGTCCTCTTAGTTGTTTATTTAGATTGATGAGTGTTTTATAATGCTGGATGTAGCACTTCCTAATGGTGAGTGACTATGACTTTTTTTCTTTCTGTTGTACAATCTATTTATGTTTGGATTCCTCCAGGGTGGTTTGTTTTTGAGTTATTTCTGGGTCTATTTCACCTCAAGGCTAGTCAAACGCGATGATGAACTTGAGATTCTCTATTTTCAGATTGCTCTATGCATTTATTGATGCAATTATACAGGGTTTCTGTGAATATTTCTCCATAGGCAGCTGTGTTCCCACTGCTTGGGGGGAGGGGGACTTGAAATTTTGACAGCCTATCACTTAGTAGTAAGAAGTTAACCTTAAATAGCTCTCAAATGTTATGGGTGTAGTCGAGGTCACAGAACTGATTTCTATTATGAAGGAGACAGCCATTTGGTCTGACCTTACCAGAGTGGACACTAAATGGAGGGAGGTGGGGTACAGTATTCTCCCATGCTGGTGAGTACCAGGTCAAGGATGTTTGCACCCCTAGTGGGTGTATGGTATGGACTATCTAATCCAAGGTGTTTGTGTTTACAATGTCCAGGAATCACTGGGCCTGTAAGTTTGCAATTGTGTAAGTACCCCAGTTTATATTAGTATACTTGAAGTCACCCATGAATATGGTATTGGGTTGAATGGTGAGGTCGTCCAGTAAGTCCAAGTATGAGCTATGGGTTTCTTGGCTCATAGACGGTAACCTATAGCTTGCAAGGACATGATATAGGACTATGCTTAGAGAAACCTAGACATGGAAAATCTCAAGGACATCATCTTGTTTGACTATTCTTAAGGTGAGTTTGTTGCTGATACAGATTGAGACATCCTCACTTTTGGTACCTACCTGTGCAGTGGAAGGTCTTATATGTGGAAGGCATTGTAGCCCTGTATTGCCGGGGTGCTCTCTGCAGCTTTAAACCATGTCTTGTTAACTGCACAGATGTCTGCATTCTCCAAGGTGAGGAGAGCTTAGATTGTATGGAGTTTCTTTTTTAGGCTCCTGACATTGAACAGCAGCACCTTTAAATTCCCTTGGGTTGGTTTTGCTATATCAGAAGGTTTGTCAGTTTGGCATTGCCGAAAAATGACACAGTGGGGAAGACAATATTTTAGCAAATATTCGAAAGCCTAGAGTGGACAGGTGCAGACCATCCCTGACAAAACTATGTGATCTGTTAAGCTTATCCTTCCATAGTTGCCTATGTAGTAAGTCATGGTTTAATAAGGACGTTTCTTGTTTCAAAAAAAGCAGGACTTGAATAATTTATGTAATATTGCTTTTTGTTGTTTATTGTGAAACATCCACTTATAATAACATTTGCATATGCTTCTTTAAGAAACTGATTCCCTTAGCCATGTCCAGAGTACAAGCATGTCTATCATGTGGTCTGGTTTTCATCAGCACTACATCTCAGTCTGAAAGTAAAGCTGATGGAGCTGAAAACACATATCCCCATGTTCTTCTTGATCATTCAAATTTCAAATACCAAGTATTACACAGCATGAAAAGTGCAACAGTGTAAATTTGTTCCACTTTTCATTTGAGAAATGGTGATCTTTGCAGGGAAATTTTATGTGAGAACTGGTAAATGTGGGTCCAGAAATTTGTTTTATTCCTGATAACAAGTGGAATATCCAAAGGTCTGAGAAAGTATATTATGTCAAGTTTATGTCCCCGATTGCAAAAGCCTTGCTGCCAGTGTAAGTGACCATTTAAACTGAGAGCAGGCTGAAAGCAGGTGTTTTGGAATTTGGTTCCTGGTATAAGTCTGTTTATAGATAGGCCTTACATCGAAGAAGGTCACTTAAACTGAGAGTAAGTCTTTCAGAGTCAGGGCAGATTTACATTGAGAGCATCTCTTTTGGAATCTGGTCCTAGGAATATCAAAAGGGGAAGAAACACCTTACATTTGAGTTCTGAGAAGGAAGGATTCATGGTAGATATTGATGCTAATGATACTAAATTAAAAAGTTGTGCTAACGATTGTAATCCTCTCTGTCAGTCATAGAGAGTGCTAGATAATGTGACTGATGTCTATATAATGTGAAATTACTCTGACGTGGCTAATTAACTAATGAATAAGAAGCAGATAAAATGTTGAGGAAGAAAATAAATAAAACAGTTAAAAAGGAATGGAAATAACAAGAATCATAAAAGACATGAAAACATAAAAGGCATATGACTCATATAGCCATATGAGGTTTGGTTGCAAGCACAATAAAATGAATGCTTAGAATATTTAATACAAAAATAATTTTGCTGAAGTATGTAAAATGCAAGAAACTATTCCCCAACTGTAGAGTATACATGTAGAAAAATAAAGCCATGAAAATGATTTATAATTGTCACAGGAACTATTAAAGGAGAGCCTACTGTATAAGAAAATGACAAGAGAAAATATTTTGTAATGAGGGGTAAGTATGAAATCTGTGCAGGGAAACTCAAAAAGTGTAGCTTTTAAACTAAGCACTGTAGTAGAATGTAAAGTAGTGTCTGCTCAAACACTTCAACACAGAGACTGAAGAAGCATTCAATGAACCCTTCCATGGGCAACCTGATTAGATATTCAGGTCACACAGTGGATCAGAAATTACTTACTTCAAAATATGGTTAGAAATACAACGTTCAGTGTCAGAGAACTGGAATAGAATCATCATTTATATTAGGTAGTTTTTTCCTGCTGGAAGCTTGACATACTGAAAATAATTCATGAAGTACATTTAAAGAGAGATGGTTTGCTTCAGAACAACAAATATTTATTTACTGATGTGTACTTTTTTGCTAAAAGTTCACAATATGCAGGTATGTCCCACCTTTTCAGTTATGCAAGGAAAGTTCTATTAGCACAGGGAGGTAGAACTGAAGAAACAAACTCATCCTACTGACTGGCTGAATTGTACGGTCACTGTAGTGAATCTTGAGAGGATTCCTACATGCAATGATCTGTAAGATAATAAAGTTTGAAGAGGAAATGTTATATGCTTTGAATTGCAGACAAGGTATTTTTGGCACACGGAATGCAAAGTGGTTATCCTTACTGTATGTAAATAGGGATTTTTTTTCAGCTTTAGCTTAATGAGAGACTTTTCAGCCTTTGAACATGTAATGCACCTATATACAGGTATGTATTTTTCACACTTCCACTTGGGATTTCACCAGCACTTCTTTGTATTACACAGCCATTCTGTGGATAATTACAATATTTAAAGGTTTTTTAATATTATTAATGATATACTGGCCAGGAGTGCATAGCAAAATGTTGAATTCAACCACCATATAGAAGAAAATAGTATATTTAACCTTAGGTTTAAAACCAGCAAGGATAAAATGAGACTTAAATGTTCAGGGTTATGGTTACATTTTGGAACGCATAAAACTACATGATGTAAAAGTTAAAGGTATTCTGTAGATAGCCTCAAGAAAGGATAAACAGACAGTTAAGACACTGCTGGACTGGACCTATATATAACACTACTTTAAAATACATCATGGTATATCAGAAATAAATATGCCACTCATATTTCTCAACCTCTTATTGCAAAAAAAAAAAAATTACAAAGCCAGAAATAATGGGGGACAAAGGCCCAGAAATAGGTACAGATTTTAAATATTGTTCATATAAACTGTGAAAGTTGCTAGAATAGCAGTTGTTTTGTTAGCATGCATTTTCTGAAGTACTTAAAGTCTGAAACTCAAATGTCTGCCAATATTAAATGACTTCAACCCTCAGTGATTTGACAGAAAACCACAAATGTCATGAAAAATAGACCAAAAAATTCAGGTGAAAATATGGACAGTTTGGAGGTATTATGCCATTATGTAAATTACTTGCAAAAAAAGCATAAAATGAGTCAGGAACACAAAAAGAATTTTAAATTGTTCAGATATGTGGCCAGAGAGGCCACAGTAAAGTATTTTGGTATGGATGAGGCTGTCATATGACAAGAGCAAGTGAGCCAAAATGAAAGTGATGCTGTTACTTCATAAGAATGTAACCAGTTCTAGTGACTGTTCATTTAGATAGCTATAGATGTTATCAATGGGAAATTTTATCTGAACTGACTGCTCACCAAAAATAGAAATGGAATCCTAACAGACAATACAGAAAAACATCAGACAGTTTCACCCCGTCCACACATGTGGCTTAGAGAGAAGAGTCCTTCAACTAAGGATTTTGATGAGGCCTTGAAGAATTCAGCTATAAAGACTCGCAACACTAATTTGGAGCCCAGGAAACAAGTATAAGTGATACTTTGGAAAACCAATGATGTTTTCTAAGACTTTACAAAGATGAATACTCTAGAACATCATCAGCTTCATATCAAGGAGAGTGCTTTGCCAATGGAATCAGCCATGCATCAGCCCATAGTAGAGATAGTATGTGAAATTAAGTCAACAAGAAAGCTTTTCCTGTTCCACTGGTAGAATAAAAAAATGTGATTTTCACCCTTTGCGTTTGTTAAACATCATCTCTTCCACTTATTTACACATTCAGTGCCTGCAACACTTCAGCAGAAAGTATTCCTCACCAGACAGTGTTCCACACCTCACCTAGTATGAATTCCAGGTTTTCAGAGGAATTTTGTCTAACAGCACCTATTCCATAAGTAGTTAGGTAATGGACAACAAATGAGTAGCGGACACGCCATCTGCTTTGAAGAGTTGATGCTATTTTGTTTACTCAACCTATATGTCTGGTCCACTTGGTAGCCTGACTACTGTAAACTCCAATAGTAAAACCACAGTGATACATGCATGTCCCTGTTCACATACAGTGTGTGTGTGGTATATTAGCATCACTCTCCATCTCCAGATCTCAGAGAAATGAGGAAAAAGAATCTACTAGAAACCACATTCCCCCTCTTCTCCACCCTGAATTGTTAAATTTTCTGATGAATTGTTGATTTCATGTCACCTGTGTTGCTGTGTCAAAGAGATTGTTAGTTTGAGTCAAGTTACTGTAACCTGGGTTTTGGGTTAACATACAGTTTTTCTTTGCTTTATTTCTTTTGCTTTTTTCAATTACATTTCTATTATTTAATTTTATTATTTTATATTTTTTCAGTTTTTGATCTTAAATTCATTCAGTTTTTTCAAAAAAAAACAACAGCTGCATAATTCACAAACAGTGCACAGAAACATACACTTATGTTGCACACCACGTTTAGTGTACCATCATTCAAGATCATGATTTAAGTGCTTATGTGGTGAGTTCATTCCCAATTCTGTGTGTAATCAAACAGCTGCTCTGCTCTGCTTTGTAGCATGATGCCACAAAGCTATGTAAAAGCTATATAGGTTTCTATATATTTGTATAGTATAGGTTACTAAATGTATCTACTGCTTTGCCACCATGCATAACCATGGATATGGAAAAATTCATAAAAATATTTCATAATCATATAATGACATGTTACCAATTGGTATGATGACCATGGTAATGAGGGGATCTAATGCTGTAGGAGCTTTATGTAAATCCTGTGCAGTTTAGTATCAGTATCACTGTTTGAGTAAAATTGGTTGTACTAGTGAAATTGATCTGGTATCTTTATCACATGGATGTATTACAAGTTTCATATTTTTTTATGGGAGACAAAGTGGTATTTTTGAACAGATTAGTATGTTTGTTACAGGTAACATACAGAGCATACATGTCAACATTAAGGGGATCGACACATCGCATTTTGAAGGTAACAACATTATTTGTTTAGACCACCAGAGTCAGATGAGATTGTTTCAGCCCTGCAGAACGCCATACTATAACGGGGCTTTAACATAATATATTCTTAAACAAAGAGTACAACAATGCATTTGTAGGTAAGCATCAATAAACAAACATGGACTATAAAGCGCCCAAATGTCTTTCTCATCACTTTCTAATTGCTGACCACTGGTTTACGCTGCCCTCTGTGTCTATGGTACACAAATTTTTGGTACTACATTACATTTGGTATTATACACCATGCGATTTTTGATATCTTTAGTCATGAACATGACCATATCTTCATGAATTGTGAATACTGAGCAATGACGAAACCGTACTGGAATGTTACATGAGCACAAACCCATGCCAAAAAATTTGCAAAGAATCATGAAAAAACATCATGCCAAATATACAAAAAATGTTTACAAAGGCAGGAAAGAAGGATAGGACAAAGGCATCCAAAAAAGTAATGTTTAAGGACGGTATAAATCATATAAAAATCATATAAACTATCCCAGAACATTGAAACCTGTGTGTTCATCTAGTTTGTACCTATTCCTAGATTTAAAATCAGGCGTAGTGTTGCTCTTACTCTATTGTTGCTGCAACCCCGAGGCCAATTAGAATATCCACAAAAAAAAAAAAAAAACATGCTGTTTGAATGTGGTTTCAGTGCCATGTTTGTGAATGAAAACTACATAAAAAAATGTTTTCAGTCTGCTATCCGAAAGCTGCCCAAGTGTCATTTGCAAAAAAAATTCAGGTTTCGCAATTGGGCCCTGTGTTCAGTGCAGAAGGAGTTACACATTCTTAAATTCTTAAGATCTTGTAAAGATGAACATCACCATTCAGGCTACAAGAATTCTTGACAGATCTTGATATCCATGAGGCCCGTTAGTGATTTATCCTGAATTTTGCAATGGTATTTTACCCTTATGTCATAATGCGTACCAGTGTCTATCCAGTTATCCTGTTCTGTGTTATTAGTAAAGACACTAGACATAGATATTCACATTACAATGCAACTTTAATAACTCACAAAATGGCAACATATCAAAAAGTAGCCGACATCACAGATTTTTCATACAAATGACTATATTAGTCTCACAAAGCATTAGGGGTATTTAATGTTAAAGGCAAATGAGCTATAATGTGATTCTCTGGTTTTTTTGACAGCTGGTGTGCCTTCTGTGTAGACTATGCATGTCTTTTCTGTGTTCGTATAGGTTTTCCCTGGGAACTCCAGATTCCTCTTCCCTTTTAAAGACATGCAGCAGGATGATTAGTATCTTTAAAATTAAAGAAAAATGTGCATTTGGTGTGCAAGTGATATGAAAGAAAGGCCTCACAATTTATTTCCATTCCTGACTTACCTAACTTGTTGTTGTGTCTTTCGTTTTTTTCCAGTTAGGGGTCGCCACAGCGGAACTCCAGTCCGCTAATGATTGGTAATTGATTTTTACATGCCGAGTTACCAGCCCCGACGCACAACCTTCAACGAAGGTACACCCATTCACGCATGTCTCCACACAGAAGACGCTCTAGCTGAGAATCGAACCAGACAGCATCTTACTGTGAGGTGACAATGCTACCGCAGCAC
This sequence comes from Protopterus annectens, assembly GCF_019279795.1. NCBI lineage: Eukaryota > Metazoa > Chordata > Ceratodontiformes > Protopteridae > Protopterus > Protopterus annectens. The sequence continues at coordinate 587,658,719 of NC_056737.1, read as the reverse complement.
CACCACCGCGTTCCTAACAAACTAAAACAATGAGTAAAAAGGCCACACAGGAAAACCAACTGGTTAAAAAACACAAAAAGAAAAATCTAGCAAAGCTAGACTTTCCACTGTGTGATAGCTTAAATCTCTTGTATCAGGCCAATCAAGCCAAATCCCTCTAGCTGTGGACATGCATGTTTTTGCCTTCTTATGGCATCATCAGCACAGCATAAGAGAAATGTTTGACTTTTGGAAACACAGGGTTGTCATACCCAACTGATACCCATAAACATTAGGATGTCTACAAAATATCCCAACTAACAAACTAAAACAATGAGTAAAAAGGTCACACAGGAAAACCAACTGGTTAAAAAACATAAAAGGAAAAATCTAGCAAACCTTGACTTTCCATTTTGTGATACCTTGGGCTTGATTGGCCTGAAATTGTCCATAAATAGATTTAAAAATAAAACTAAAGAAAATGTCATGGACATTCAGAATTGCCATTTAGCTGAAACACCTGTTATTCTTAAAGGGTAATTTATATATATTCCATGTTGCCTCTGATACAAGAGGTTTAAGGTATCACACAGTGGAAAGTCTAGCTTTGCTAGATTTTTCTTTTTGTATACATTCTATTATCATCACATCTCTTCCCCAAGAAAAGAAATACTCTCTACAAGCATGCAAAATCTGCCTTCTTCCAGGTTTTCCTTCCTACCTTCACATAAATTGACAGCCTTGACTGTACTGACAGAGCAGTGACATACCCCTTATTTGAAGGGTCCTGCTGTAGTCTGTAAAGTTTTCCCACTTAGTATATCTATGGCTAAATGTTGTGTTTTGGGAAATATTACGGTTGTGATCCATAGAGGTATTCCATCCTCTAAAGATACTTTAAGTCTGGATTTTACCCCAGTAGTTTTTGCACTTCCATACACATCAAACTGTATGGTTTGGCCTCTGAATCTTTAAGAGATCCTGTAAAATTAGATATTTCAGCTCCTGCATCTACTAATGCCATGGCATGTTGTGGTCAGTTATGTCAATAAATTGTAAGGGGTGCATAAGGACATCATTTCCCAGGTGTAATTGCTGTCACTGTGCCCCTAACTGCTGCACTTTGTACAGATCTGAGTATTTTTTGTTCTGAAAAAAAGCATAAGTGAGTCAAACCTCCACAGTCCAGCAAAATAAATGTCCAGAAGATATGTAAAACAGCAAACAGTTTATTGGAAAAAGGTTAGTGCTTTCGCGGGGTTACCGCTTCATCAGACCAAATACAAAATGAAAGTAAAAATCACATATTTTTAAAAAAGTACTCAGCCAATCAGTAAGAAACAATTAAAACTGAACCAATTAAAAAACAAAAATGATCTTGCATCATCTTCTGCCTAATAAGGCAGGCTTAAGGGAAGTGCCACGATTAAGGCCTGGAGGTTCATAAGCTCTCATAGAGATAATCCACTTTAGTTCACATAATTCAACAGTGTTGTTAAAATCACCTCTCCTTCTGCTGGGATGCAGCACTTGCAGAATCCTAAACAGAAAGGTACTATGGCCTAGATAAGATAAGGCATGATTAGCTAGGGCATTAGATATAACCTGATTGTATATGTTACCTAAATGCTCAAGAATTCTTTCCCTCAGCTGGCGTGTGGTCTTACCAATGTAAAAACTATTACAGGAGCAGCATGTAGCAAAATAAACTAAGTTCCTGCTCCTACATGTTGCCACAAATCTAGGTGTAAAAACACGTCTGGTGACAGGATGTATAAAACAGGGATCTGGAGAAATAGCAGAGCAAGCTTTACAATTATAACAGGGAAGGGTACCAACCTTCCCTGAGGGTGTGGGACATACAGACTTTGAGGCATAACATAAAAGCCTTTTAAGTGGCATGTTATTCCTGAATGCAAAGGAGGGATAATCTCCCACCACCTGTCTTACATTTTCATGTGCTAAAAGAACAGGCCAATTTTTTCTAATAACATTGCACTAATGTTGTATATTATTAGAATATTTAAAAAAATATCCTGGGAGAGCAACCCATATTACCAACCTGTCTTTTATTCATAGTGTGATTATTTGAAGAAAAATAGGGAGCACCTCTAGTGCTTCGATTAGATAAAGCAATCATCCTGGAGTTATTTATTGAAGTTTGTGAGTACCCTCTAACATTAAAGCCTTCACCCATTGTATATATAGTCTCTTGAAAAGCCACATCGTTGGTACATAGCCTAGAGGCTCTTGAACACTGGCCATTAAGAATGTTAGAAAAAATATGTGAAGGATGCATGCTAGACCAATGGAGTAAACTATTCCTCCAAAACGGTTTCCTGTAGAGCTGCATCTCAAGGGTGCCTTCAGTATTTCTTAATACAGTAACATCTAAGAAGTAAATATGTGGAAGAATAACTTAGACTAACCTTAAATAGTCTGTGGTACTTTCAAGATATCTGACAAAATTCAAAAGTTCTTCTTCAGTACCTCCCCACAAGAGAAAAATATCATCAACAAATCTAGCGTAGTACTTGATAAAGTGTCTATGGGGATTATCATTATAAACATGGTCAGTCTCCCACTGCACCATAGCCAAATTAGCATAGCTCGTGGCGCAGGGGATGTCCATGGCTACTCCTATTTGTTGCAGATAACACTGACCTTCAAACACAAAACAGTTATTACATAGAATCAAATCTAACAAAGTATAGATAACAGTAATCATGTTATGTGAGAAATGGCTATGATGAGAAATAAACAACCAGACAGCATCCACACCTACTTCATTAGGTATAATAGTGAACAGAGTTTTCACGTCCAAGGTTGTCAGAAAAACATTATCAAGTATGACACTGCTTACATGGCTACTATACATTCCCTGACCCTGATTACATGGGTCCACTTGGGTACTATTTGACATATGATGATGGCTCCTGGAAGTCTCTCATTTAACTTGAATGCAGAGATGATGAAACAGAGACTTTCTGCAGTCACACATCAAAAAAGATGGTATGAAAAGCCATACTTGTGTGGTGGTATTGAACCTTTTCACTCCCTATTTGTAAAACGTTTCTTAAGTTTTTTGAGCTCTGATTAAGTCTGCCACTGATTTATAAGTACATTAAGCTCTTACTGCTGCTGATTTATAAGTCTGTTCAGTTGTTACTGCCACTAATTTGTAAGATCATACCTCTTAACTTCCTGATTTGTTAAGCCTATTTTTGACCTCTGATGTACAATTTCTATACTTTCAGCTACTGAATTTTGGGAGCCAATTTGCTGGTGTGTTTGTATGTGTATATATATGTGTGTGAGATGCTGGAAATTTCATAAACATGCCTTAGGAGCTGAACTATCAGTCAGCATATTTTTCTTTCACGTCCATCAGCAATGCTAAAGATTTCTTTCACTCAGTAAAGATGCATAGATATTTTACGGACCTCAAAAATCTTTTTTCCTCCATTGATTGCAGTCAGTCAGTAATGCCAGTGAAACACACTGTTTCCTCCATATTTATATCCCAGTTTCAATCTATTTGTTAGATTACATAAAATCCTCCCTTTATAAGCACTCTGGTTAAGTGACTTGCAAAGAATAATGGCTGGAGATAGAAAGTGATAAACCCTGTACCACTGATTCATTGGAGCAGTTTGTTAAAATATCAGAGCCCTGATATTCTTTAGAGAATGGGTGAACTGTACATCAGTACCCTGACTGGAGAATGAATGTTCTCCAGCAGGGTATTAATGTACAAGTAATGCCCATTGAAAAATGAGACTGAAAAAAACTAATTTCTGCCATTATTATATGCTTGCTAAGCAACATGTTTGCTGTTTAGTGAGTGTAAAATAATAAAGAAAAAAAAAAAAAATTGTGTATGTGCTTATGTCTGTTAGCTAGTATATAGCTAGGCAACCTGTGCCAGCCTTCCCAGGTGTGTGTGTGTGTGTGTGTGTGTGTGTGTGTGTGTGTGTGTGTGTGTGTGTGTGTGTGTGTGTGTGTGTGTGTGCGTGTGTGTGTGTGTGATGACTCACCACTGGAACACTAATCAAGAAGCCTCAGCCCTCGCCACTGGCACCAGTGGGGGACCTACAATGGGAGTATGAAAAATACACACACAATATTTCCAGATGCAGCTCTCTGTATTAAGTGCAATTTTCCTTAAGAACACACAGAGACCACAGTCAGTCCGGGGCTGGTTTCTCTCTCTTTTTCCAGACCCTCAGTAAGACTCCCCACTGGCACAGCTATAAAGTTGAGATCAAAGCAGAGTGGCCAAGCCAAGACCTCCAGCATGTTCTCTGTCTAACCAGTGCTTTGTGTCCCTGCCCAAGTAGTTGACATGCACACTGACTGAAGTCTGATTTACACACACACACACACACACACACACACACACACACACACACACACACACACACACACACACACACACACACACACACACACACACACACATGGGAAATGCTGGCACAGGTTTACTAGCTATGCCACCTGTTTCCCAGACTATAAAGTCATTATCACTGCCACCAGCCAGCTCCTTATCAGCTACTTGAAGGAACTAAACAAAGAGTATGCAATCTTACTGTGTAATGTTACTATCAATACAAATGGTAGTTTGTCCAAAAGCAAGGCTATTAGGAGTGGCCCACAGTGTCACCTAATAAATATGCAAGTGCTCTTACAACTTAAATATCTCTAGACAGATCACCCACAAAGAAATATTTAAATATATTTAATAATAAATAAGAAAATAACAAGACAATACTAAATATATATTTATAGTGACGTCACAGTTCAAAATCACAGGAAATATTTAAAACAACATTGCAGGACAGTCTCAAATAAATGAAGAAAAATATCTAAAATAAGCTTTGCTATATTCTTGACAATATCTAAGAGAATTATACTGTTCCCTAGTAACTTACTTCATCAGAGCAAGGCAGATGTATGGCTAATGGCTCCTGTTGTTGTCAGGTCCAAGACAGAATACAGAATGCTGTGTTTCACTCAGAGATTTCTCAAATTAACATTTCAAATATTACTGCTGGGCTAGCTTGCAGAATGACATCATTTCTTGTCATCTAACTTCTAGTCACCAGGCCCAAAACAAGCACTGCGGGCAGCTGGTAGCATTTAGCATCTATCTATAAAATACGTAGACAAGGGCTTTTCCTCGGATCTTTGATAGATGCTGGAAGTCATAAAACAATAAAACACTTCCAAGACAATACAGAAAGTTCCCTAGTTTTAGATATTGTGTCCCCTTGCTGCCATAAAGTAATTGAATTTCAGCTGTTTTTTTAACCTCATGTGTCACAGTTTCCACTGTTAAAATATATACATTTACACAATTACAATAATGCATGCACATTTCTGTTATTTTTCAGTAGGGCACACTGTGGATCCATTTTTAAGCTCAGTACTTTGCAAAATATCTTTTCAACACACATGTCTGTACAACTTTAGTTTGATATATACATGACATACAGTTCTAATACATTTGTAAAACAGGCATCTTACATGAAGCATGTTGACATTCACATAAGATACATAACCATTTACAAAATTCCAGACAGCTATGTTGGCAATATCTCCCTTTGTCACACTTCTTTATTAATCATTTTGATATTCACAAATGACATATAATTATTTACAAAATTCCAGATAGCTGGGCTGGCAGTATCCCCCTTTGTCACACTTCTCAAGCTAGTTTTTCAATTGACCCTTGAGAAATGTTTTTTGAGAGGGATGAGACTATCTGGGAATATATTACCTCATTCCCTGTCTCAAGATCCCAGCTGCCTTGACATTGCTGACCCCAATACAGTGCTGCACTGTCCTATCATATGCCTACAGCCCTAGGCTCCACCACAGTAATTTGGGATTTTGCTGGCTGGCTCCCTGTAGCCATAGATCCCACTCATACTCCTCCTGCCTTGTACTGCAAATACTTAGCACCAGGGCCTCCCTATCATGGTAAGGTTTCATGGTGTTAACATGGTACAATTTGTGCCCCTGCCTCCTGCCTAGCAGTTTTATCTTGTAGTTGACAGCACTAAACTTCCTTACCACTTTGAAGGGTCCCTGCCGAGATGCTTGCAGCTTGCTGTGTCTGACAGGAATGAAAACCATGACCTGCTGCTCCACAACACACTCTTTAGCTCAAGCATTCATGTCATACCATACCTTTTCCTGCTGTTGGGCTTCTACCAGGTTCTCCTGGACCAAGCCCATGAGTTCCCTGAGGCTTGTCATGAGATTTAGGACATAAGCCACAAAGACTCCTTGTGGGATTCATACTCACCCACCCACTTATCACAAATCAAATCTAGAGGTCCCCTCACCCTATGCCCATACAGAAAATCAAATGTGAAAAACCTGTGGATTGCTGGAACACCTCTCTGTAAGCAAGCACAGATGGGACAGATATTTGTCCCACTCCCTCTTAAATTGGTCTGCAGATGCCTGTAGCATGGTCTTTAGGGTAGAGTTTAACCTCTCCACCTGGCCATTAGTCTGGGGTTGGTAGGGAGTTGTCTTTAGTTGCAGACAGACAAACCAACAGGTCTGACATGAAATTGACAACTCTGTTAGTCAGTATTTCTTTTGAGAAACCTTCTGTACTGAAAATCTCTAACAAAGCATTTACCACCTTTTCTGCCTCAATGGAGGTCAGACTCATCACTTCAGGGTATATGGTAGCATAATCTACTACCACTAGGATATACTTCTTCCCTGTGGAACTTGGGGTACTCAGAGGCCACACAATATCCATAGCTACCCTATGCAATGGCTCCTCAATCACAGGCAAAAGCACTAAAGGAGCCTGGACCTTGTCTCCTGCCTTGCCTACTTTTTGGCACTGCTCACAGGTCCAGCAGTACCCTGTTACATTTCTGGAAATCCTAGGACAATAAAAGTTCTGCATAATACGTCGGTTTACTGTTGAAATGTCGAACAGCACTACATCGACTGTACTATAGTCGAACACGGAAGTTCAAAAATAGTAATGTCGATGACAAAAAAACAATCTAGGACTGTGTTTTAACATGGGTCGAGGTAGGGGAGATGTTTGTAGTTCTGAATAATACTGAACACCTACCTCGACCCATGTTAAAATGTTTTTGACGTCGACATTACTATTTTCGAACTTCCGTGTTCGACTATAGTACAGTTGACGTAGTGCCGTTCAACATTTTAATAGTAAATCTAATACATCTCTTTGTACACTTTATGCCCATATGACCTGCAAAGAGAATGTCATGGGCTATGGCTAGAAGTGCCAGATGGTAGGCTCTGGGCACTACCAACTGCTGTATTCTCTCACCCTCTAGCCCTCCCTCAGAGGCCCGCTGTCTATACAGTAACCCTTTGTCCCAATATACAGATTCCCCTTTTCCTTGAGTCAGGTGACTCTCTGGCTTCCTCCCTCAGGCCTTGTAATGTAGGGTTTGAGAGCTGAGCCTTTCTGAATTCTCTCTTTGTAACCCTTCCCAGCTCCCCTTCTACAGGAAGTCTGGTATCCTCTGACAGCAGTGCCTCACTGTCAGCCTGGGTACTACTATTCACCTCAGCTCTTTCAGTCACTCTGTCCAAGGGAACATCAATACCCACAAGCAGCTGTGGCTGTCTCACTGTTACAGGGTCATGTCCTCTCTGAAGTAACCACCTCACCAGTCCTGGCTTCAAGTGTGCAGTCTGTCTGGGTCCTGCCCAGGCTACCAGACCCACATGCTTGTCTGCAATCCTGAGTACATGTCACTGCATGCACACAAGGTACTGCATTATGAAAATCATTCCCTATCATGACATCTGCAGGGATATCCTCAAACATACCTACTTGCTTGCTTCCTTTCCCACCCTCCAAGTCAAGGTACACTAGCCAAAGGTATTTGGAATCAGGTGCCTCCTAAAGCTCTGACTGGAGTAGACTGCCCAAGCAAGTAGTAGTCCTCTTTAACCATTACAGGCTTTACAATAGTTAGGTCAAATGCTGTGTCTCTCTTAGCAGTGCCTGTTTACCATCTACTAAGATAGGATATAACCTCTTGTGGTAGTTTGATACACTTGTTGTCTCCAGACAACTTACTGCTGGTATTGTGTCATTCCCACTTATTGGCTCTCCCACCTTTTGTTCCCCAGTTTACCTTGGTGGACATCAGTATGCTACCTGGTCCCACTGGTTACATTTAAAACATTTAACCCTTGATCCTGGCCATGTACATGAACTAGTGGCTTCCCCTATCACTGGTGGATTCTTTAGGGGCTTTTTAAGTTGCCCATCATGGGTTCCCTTAAACAAATGTGCTGAACTGGGTATCCCTTTCCTGTGTAGTGATGCCCTGCTAGCTAGGTATTGGTGTCCCTTTTTCCTCAATTCATCTGCGGTCCTGCATTCCATATCTGCCAACTAGATTCTCATGTCCTCCGGCAACGTGCTAAGGGCTTGTTCTCTCACCAAAATGTCTGCCAGCCCTTCTAAAGTGGTGAACTGACACATACTCACACATCTATGAAAATAAGTGCTTAACTCAGCAATATATTCGCACACACATTCATCGGCCTTGCATCTATGCTCACGAAACTTTTTCCTATAAGATGTATGTATTAACTTAAAACACTCTAATAAACAATTTTAACAGTATTATAATTTATACAATCTGTATCAGACAATTTAGAATAGCAGTTACAGCTTTACCATTGAGTAAGGGAGTCAGGAACCATACCCAGAGCCCTTGGTCAACATTATTCTGTTTTCATACCCTTTCAAACATATGACTAAAACTATCAAAATTATCCCTATTTAATAACCATCTATCTCCCACCTGCTAACAACCTCTCACATATTGAAAACATCCTAGAATGGCATCCTCTAATTTTTCTCAAGAGACTATATTATTATAATACTTGGTAATTTTAATCTTGACTGGTTTACCAGTTCCTCTGACTCCCCTATCAACTTTATCAACCTATATGCCTTCACCAAAAATATTTCTCAACCAGCACACATTACATACATACAAATACATACAAATATTTCAACCACTGGTATAAATGCCCTTCTAGCTTGCCAGTATACCAAAACACTTGTTCCCATAATAAGTGTCCAGGCTGTTCTTAAAAATATTTAAACTAGTACATGCTTTAATGTAATTTGGTAGTCTGCAATTAGTACACTTCTCATTCCTATAGAATCTTTTATGCAGGTTGTCTGATGATTCTCTAGTACTTTTTGATAATCCTAAACATTCCCAGAGGTAGTTGTCCCTAAATGCCCTATATACCTGAATAAGATCTCCTCTTAGATATCTGTAAGAAATGCTGTACAAGTTCAGATATCTTAGTCTTTCATAATAACCGAGATTTTCACATCCATGAATGCCCTTGGTATATTTCCACTGTACTCTTTCCAGTTTACTCATGCTTGTCTTCTTATAGGGTTTCCATATTGTTATTCCATACTCAAGTTTAAGTCTAATGTAACTAACAAACAATGACTTCATTATTTTTGATTTCTTAGACTTTATACATCTTTTCATACAACCTATAGTTCTATAATTATCATTAACCAATTGGTTGATATAATTAGAAAAACTCATAGCTGAATCTACCCATGTACCCAGGTTCTTAAATGAGTCTACAGTTTCAATCAGTGTGTGCTGTACTAAATATTCACCTTTCAGTTTATGTCTCCCAAATCTCATATACTTAGGTTTTGTTGTATTTATCAGCATATTATTCTACTGTGCCCAAATGGTCAGTTTAGTGAAGTTATTTTGCAGACATGCCTTATCTGTAACACTTGTAATCAGTTTACTTAATTTCAGGTCATTTGCGTATAGACTATAGAACACCTCAGATGAAAAAGTTAGGTCTGAAAATACAATCTAAACAAGTAAGGGCCTAGATCGAGCCCTGTGGGACACCCTGACAGTAACCAAGGATTTCACCTGTCCAGTTGCTGTATGATACTTGACATGTCCTATATGTAAGCCATGCAGCTATCCATCTTATCAAGAGTACATCAATAACTCACTGTACTAATTTATTGATCAGTGTTTTGTGTATGACCCTGTCAATTTCTGAAGTTAAGTCTATATAAATTACATCACAGCATAAATGACAAGGTTACCAACAAGCATTCTTTACTTGACTGGATCCTAAAAAAGAAATCCAAAAATAGTTATGACACAGGTTGCCTCCCCTATTCTCTAAATGACCACCACCCAACCCGTCTTAGCTATCCTATGCAGTGGCACCTCAATCACAGGCAAAAGCACTATAGGAGCCTTGATCTTGTCTCCCACCTTGCCTACCTATCAGAAAACATACACAAGGTATCAATAATATTACATATTGATATGAACGCAATAAAAAGCAGTTTTCCCTCACTTTATTCAACACCCTTTTACGTGAATATGACTGGTCACCTCTAAAACCCTATAACTGGATCTTGCAGTACAGTACTTCAATAATACTTTCCTGCAACTACTTAATAACTTTGCTCCAATAAGGAAAGTTCACACTAAGCCCAAACAACTTCCCTACTTATCTAAATATAATATTCTTCTACTTAAACAGCGGGACAAAGCCTGGACTCTATCACAAAGACAAAAACAACAAGAATTATGTCACCTACCAACAGCTCAGAAACCAGGCCAAAAAGCAAATTAAATATGACAAAAAACTTACTTCCAAACATGCCAACTAAAATACTTAACCTCTAAAGATTATGGCAATTTATCAACTTCCTCCTTAACCCCGGAAAACCATCCACTCCAGCCCCAATAACTAATTGCTCTACTGATTGTATAGCTACTCAATTTAATTCCCACTTTATCACCTCATTACTTAACAATACTGCCAATTCCACACTTTCTATACCATCTTCCCCTACTAACCTCAGTAGTGCTCCATTCTCTCTTAGGCCAGTCCAAACTAATTATATACAAAATCTGCTAACTACAATAAAACCATGTAGTCTTGCTGCAGATCAGTTACCTGGTGAATTTCTGAAACTTGCTGCTACACCTATCTCATATCCTATATCTATTCTAATTAACCACTCTATCTCTGAACAGTATGTCCCTCTTCTTTGGAAAATATCTCATGTCATACCCCTGCACAAAGGAGGGTCCTCTACTGACCTTTCAAACTATAGACCTATAGCTATACTTTCACCACTTGCCAAAATCTTAGAAAAATGCCTACGTAAACAGATATTAGACTACCTCCTAAAGAATAACCTACTATCTACTACTCAGCATGGCTTCTGCCCCAAGCATAGTACTAACACTGCTCTTATAAGTTTTGCCAACACTATAAATCACTTTAAAAACAAAAAAAAACTTGTTTCTGACACCTTCTTTGATATGTAAAAAGCCTTTGATACTGTATCTCATCAAATACTCCTTAACAAACTTGCCTCTCTCAATTGCATCTCTGAAACCCTATGCTGGTTTTACAGTTATCTCTCCAACCATAAACAAGCCACCATATGGGATAACAAACTTTCACCCCTTCTACTCATCACTGTTGGCATCCCACAAGGCTGTATTCTGGGCCCATTACTCTTTATTATTTTTACTAATGATCTTCATACCACAGCTATACCTGCCTCCATCATTCAATATTCCGACAAAAAAGCCCAAAAGATCCATCACAGCGCACATAAAATCACGCATTTTATTAAAAGGACAAGTACTTTTGAGTACAAAGATTCTTTTTCAAATCCATACATACACAAAGAACCATTCTCTTTTAAAACACAAGTATCCAATGCAACTGCAATTATGAAACACTCTCATTAAAATAACCAATCAAGAATTTTACCAGGGTCTACGCCCTATCAACATTGTCTTCAGTGGTAGTACACTATTCAGCCCAGGCCCACGAACAGCTTGGAGGTTAGCAATCCAATCTACTTCAACCTGCTCAGTTCTTAAGGATATATCACCCCCTCTCCTGGACAAAGTACATAACTACAGGACCATGAACTTAAAGGTATGATTCGGATACCTCTTGACATGTTGTGCTAGTGCATTATGTTCACTTCCAGACCTAATATCTCTACAGTGTTGCAAGACCCTTTCTTTCAACATTCTGTTGGTCTTGCCAACATAAAATGATTCAAAACACTGGCATTTCGCATAATCATTGTGGATTTGAGCAGATAGGCACATTCCCATGTGAACATCGCAAAGGATGTGTCTATATAGATAGATCAAATCATTTTCAGCATCCTGTCACTGAGCGCATCTTTCGTCTGAGAGGTTATGCTAACTGCAGGACTAAAGTCTATTTGGCAAAATGCCAGTGTTGTAAATCATTTTATGTTGGCAAAGTACCCCAGTTTCCACAGTAAATAAGTATATCCCAGTGGTAGTAGATTATGCTACCAGATACCCTGAAGCAGTGGCCCTGTGCTCCTTTGAGGCAGACTAGGTGGCAAATGCTTTGTTAGAGATTTTCAGCAGGGTAAGTTTCCCAAATGAAATACTGACTGACAGAGATGTCAATTTCATGTCACACCTGCTGGCTTGTTTGTGGGAGCGCTGTGGGGTGAAGCACCTAAACACCACCCCCTACCACCCCCAAACTAATGGTCTGGTGGAGAGGTTAAACTGTACAATAAAGACCATGCTATGGGCATTTACAGGCCAGTTTAAGAGGGAGTAGGACAAATATTTGCCCCATCTGTTGTTTACTTACAGCAAGATGTCCCAGGTATTCACAGTTTTTTTTTTCACCTTTTGAGTTGCTGTACGGGCATAGGGTGAGGGGACCTCTAGATTTGATTCGAGATGAGTGGGAGGGTGAGTGTGAATCCCACAAGGAACCTGTTGTGGCATATGTCCTTAAACTCAGGACAAGGCTCAGGGAACTCATGGGCTTGGCCCAGGAGAACCTGGCAGAAGCCCAACAGCAGAAAATGACAGGAATGCTTGAGCTAGACAGTATCCTGTAGGGCAGCAGGTTATGGTTCTCATTCTGGTCTGGCACAACAAGCTGCAGGCAGCTTGGGAGGGACCCATCAAGGTGATAAGGAAGGTCAGTGATGTTAACTACATGGTAGAACTGCTAGGCAGGAGGCAGGGACACAAATTGTGCCATGTTAACACCATGGAACCTTTCCATGATAGGGAGGCCCTGGTGCTAAGTATTTGTAGTAGAAGGCAGGAGGAGTCTGAGGGTGATATATGGCTACAGGGAGCCAGCCAGCAAAATCTGAAGTTACTATGGTGGAGCCTAGGGTTGCAGGCATATGATAGGACAGTGCAGCACTGTAGTGGGGTGAACAATGCCAAAGCAGCTGGAATCTCAAGATTGGGAATGAGATACTGTATTCCCAGATATGCTTATCCCTCTCAAGCAATGTTTCTCAAGGGTCACTTGAAAAAGTAGCTTGAGTCTTTGAGGGGAGAAGAAGTATGACAAAAGAAGATACAGCCATCCCAGCTACCTGGAATTTTGTATATACTTATATGTCCTTTGTGAATATCAACATGATCTCTATAAGATGCTTGTGTTATAAATGTATTAGAACTGTATGTCATATAAGTTGGTTTGTACAGACATGTTTGCTGAAGATATATTTTGTAGAGTGCTTGTGCTTAAAATGTAACCACAGCATGCCTAACTGGAATAGAACAGAATGTACATGCACTATTGTAACTGTTTATATATGTATATATTTTGACAGTGGAAAATGAAACACAAGAAGTTAACTTCAGTCTAGCCAATTTCAGAAAAATAGCTGAAATTAAATTACTTTATCGCGACTAGAGACAGAATGTGTGTACTAGGCATTTTCTGTATTGTCTTGGAAGTGTTTTATTATTTTATGACTTCCAGCATCTGCCAAATATCTGAGGAAAAGCCCTTGTCTATGAATTTTCACAGGTAGATGCTAAATACTGCCAGATTCCAGCAGTGGGGGGGTTTCAGCTGGGATAGAGTCAGATGACAAGAAATGATGTCATTCTGCAAGCTAGCCCAGCAGTAATATTTAAGATATTAATTTAAGAAGTCTCTTAGAGACACACAACATTCTGTATTTGGTCTTGGACTTGACAAGAAGACCCATTCACCACACATCTGCCTTGCTCTGATGACGCATGTTTCTAGGGAACAGTATAATTCTCTTAGATATAGTCAGGAATATAGCAAAGCTTAGTTTAGACATTTTCTTTATTTATTTGAGACTGTCTACAATGTTGTTTTAAATATTTCCTGTAGTTTTGAACTCTGATATCATTGTGAATATATACTGAGTATTTTTTGTTCTTTTATTATTTATTGTTAAATATATTTAAACCTTTCATTGTGGCTGATCTTTGTGAGACATGTTTAAGTTCTGAGAATACTTGCATAGTTATTTGGTGACACTGTGTAGGCCACTCCTAATAACTATGTTCTTGGTCAAACTACCACTTGTATTAATAGTAAAATTACACAGTAAGATTGGACACCCTTTGTTAAGGGCTTTAAAGTAGCTGATGAGCTGTCTGGTGGCAATGATAACTACCTTATAGTCTGGGCAAAAGGGGGCATAGCTAGTAAACCTGTGCCAGCCTTTCCCAGGTGTGTGTATGTGAGTGCGTGTGTGTGTGTGTGTGTGTGTGTGTGTGTGTGTGTGTGTGTGTGTGTGTGTGTGTGTGTATAAATCAAACCTGAAAGAGTGTGTGTGTGTCAGCTACTTTGGCAGGGACACAAAGCAGTGGTTGGACAGAGTGGGCGCTGGAGGTCTTGGATTGGCCACTCAGCTGAGATCCCAATCCTATAGCTGTGCCAGTGGGGAGTCATACTGGGGATCTGGAGAAAGAGGGAGAAACCAGCCCCGGACTGACTGTGATCTCTGTGTGCTCTTAAGGAAAATTGTACTTGATGCAGAAAGCTGCATCTGGAAATACTGTGTGCGTACCTTGTCATCCTCTCAGTGTACGTCCCCCACTGGTGCCAGTGGTGAGGATTTCTGGTCCTTGATTACTGGTCCAGTGGTGGGTTGTCACAACATGTATACCCATTTTGATTTTGTTTGCAATTTACAGCTAAATGTGGTGACATGAATAGGCTTTGTTTCCTTTACTTCCGTTAAAGTTCTATTTTATTGTAGATTTAATTTCACTGTTATTTATCTATCTTGCAAGTGTATACATCTTTGTTTGCTCATTTCACTGCTAGAGAAACTTTTAAATCATTTGAACATTAAATTACCTTTTGACTATACCATTCCTTTTACATGACCATGATTTTTCCATACTCATTCCGATTTCCTGATACCTATTAATAATAGTTTCCATTAATTACATTCCTGGCTAATAATAAGTAACATATTCAGATACTGATTCAATCAGACATCATGAGAAAGTATTGCAGTTGTATCTCTGTACTGTTTCAATATGCTTAGCTTTAATACAGGTTTCTAGATACTTACTAGGCTATTGATCTATGACAATATTAAGAAACCTAACATTATATTCCAGTGGTAGTCTTTTTGCCCTTATATTTTATGTACAAATAATCCAGAGTTGGGCAGAACAAGGATTTTGGTAACATTTATTTCTTGCCCCTTTCCATAAGGGACATAGGTGTAAGCTGGGGGGGGGGTGAATTTATGGTTGCCCATCCCATCATCCAAATTTTGTTTGAATACACTAAGATAAGCTCGTTGCTTTATGTGGTTTGGAAGATGGCTCCATTGGAGCAGTATTATCTGTCATATATATCCATCCCTCCAATGTGTCCTGTTCAGATTGCAAAAGAGATTGAGTTCCCTTGATCAGGTATTAATCCTACCACTGGGTTTGGGATTTGTGTAATAGATCTGATAGGATAGTTTCTACTGAGGGTCTATACATGAAGTAGTGGTCACCTCTTAGTTGCCTGCATGATTCCAAAAAGAGAGACAAAACTTTGAACCAATCTACATAGTTTTATGATTTTGACACTATTTTTTTTTATTGAGAAAGTGTTGCAATCATTGCCATTGAGGCAATTGTTTGGACAAGTACATTCCAAAAGGGCATTATATTAAATGAGTGACCTAATGAGAGCCAAATACAGTGGAATGATTATATCCCTGGATCTGGATATTATTATTTAGATATAAGCTGTGTGATGAAAAAGGGATTCTTATAACAGTGGATAAGTGACGATCAAAGGACAGTTCACAGCTGACAAAGGTTCCCAAATCCCTGACAACAGGATCAACTTTCATGGGCGTATTGTCAATGTGATAGTTATAAAGGTGGACATGTTAACTGAAGGATGCTATTATATACTTCTTGGCATTTAGTTTTAGTTTGTGAATTTGACATCAGTTCTTTATTTTGGAAAGACCTTCTTAGAGGATCTTGATATCCTATGTGAAATTTATGATGGAATGAAGTTTATAGCCACTTGTAAACTTAGTCAGCAAAAAACCTTAACATTTACTTTAGTTTTCAAGAAATAAATGCCAAAGACTATTGTCCCAAATATGGAACTTTGAGATACACTGCTAGTGAAAGGTCTTTTGGAGGAGGTAAAGCCACCTACCTTAATTACCTGGGTTCTATTTGTGATCCAATTTGTTATTCAAGAAGTTATATAATGACTTGCATTTAACTGAGTTTATCTACAAATGGCTGAATGCACAATGGTTTTGAATGCATTTGTGAGGTCTTGTTTTGTGGTTTGTACTGATTTACCTTCATCCATTGCATCAGTAAAGTTCTTACAAAAGTCAACCAGGTTAATTAGGCAGGATTTCCCCATAACAATTCCAAACATCTTGGATCAAGAGTTTGTAGGTTGCCTATGTCGTTATTTATTAATTCCATAATGATTCTTTCCATAGCCTTAGAGTTGGGGCTAGTCAGACTTATGGATCTACAGTTACACAATTCTGTTGACATCCCTTCTTTGTGCAAGGGGTTGACTGTTTCTGTCCTTCATTTATCCATCATAAAGCCTACTTAGAGACTGATATTGAATAGCCTGTGCAGAGGCCTGACAAGTCCTGTTTCAGGCTGAGTAAGCAGCCCAGTATGTTAGCTGGGTCTATGAAAGTAGTGTTTTTAGCCATGGATAGTGACTTGAGGACTTGATTTTGCGATTTGAGAGGGAGGTGTAGATACAGGTATGAGATCTATGAATATAGTAGGTAAGACGGAAGTGAGGTGTCAGTTAATTTGTCCACTAGCAGGTTGACTATGTCCTCTGGATCTAATTATGTGGTATACTTTGCTATTAGCTCTGTACAGTGCTGTGATTTTTTTATTGTTTTCTAATACAGTTAAAAGAAAGCCTTGTAGTTAACCTTCACCTGGGAGTCAGTTTTACTTCATATCTGGCTTAGATTTATTTGATCATGGATCAGAACATACCTCTCAACCTCTTAGACCAAGAAATATGAGCAAAGCCATAAATAATGGGGGGGGGGGTGCAAAGGCCCAAAAATAGGGACACTTTAAATATTGCTCTTTTAAACTTAGAAGGTTGATACAACAACAGGTATTGCATTAGGATGAATTTTCTGAAGAGTATGAAGTCTGAAACTAAAATGCCTGTCTTTATTTTCTGACTTCAACCCTCAATGATTTGCCAGTGATTAACAAGAAAACCACAATTTTATGAGAAATAGACCAAAAACATGAGGCAAAAATCTGGACATTCTGTGAAAATCTCTACAGTTGAGAGGTATGTTTCAAAATTCCTTGTTAAGTTTAACAAGAGTATTTTTAGCATCTTGAGAACTTAATTTACTTTTGTGTGCAATTATTTTTTTCTTTTAATATATAGCCTGTTCATATTTGTGTTCTACCATGGAGGCTTTCTCCTAAATTTAGCATTTTATTTACTTCAGAGGGGAACAGATGTATGTATGCAGCTGTTTACATATGTATAGAATTTAGCAGTAAAAGGTTCTGCATGAGAAGTGGGGTCATCAGGATGGAAGGCCTCCCAGTTAATGAAGGAGCAATTGAAGTATCCTAGGAGAATGGTGCTTGGCTTAAAGCACAGTGACTCCAAGGGACTTCATAGTAGTTAAGTAGGAGTTATGAACCTAGGGGGGGCATAGAGAGGGTCGTATAAAGGGTGATAAAGGGCTTTATTAGGTAAGTTGGAAGTGAAGGAGTTCCAGGTTATCCTGTGTAATGAGTCTGAGGGTGAATTTTTTTTAAGAATATGGAGATACTGCTGCCATTAGTGCCTTGATCTAGTGTGTTTTTTCCGAATATGTGGCAGGCATTAAAATCTTGCACTGATGGCGTAGTGTCATTGGTCTTAAACCAGGTCTCCAGTACAATGCATATATTGATGCATTCCAGCTTAAGGAGTGCTTGTAGGGAGTAGAGTGTTTTGTTTTTGCTCCTTGCATTGACTACTGGCCCGCAGTACCTTTATGATATTTTATTAAGCTTACGAATTGTACATTGGATTTCCACTGACTTTCTTAGGACTTTAAACTGTAGGGCATAACTCCACACTTACTGGTAAGTAGAGCCATTATTCTTTCTTCATTTTCATTCTTGCTGACATCAGAACCTGTTCTACTGTTTTTCAATAGCCTTTCCACAGCTAAATTTTCATAACAAATGGAAACAAAATTCCAACAGTTTGCATGCTTTCTTGTGTTTCTTTCTTCTTCATTGCTGGTACAAGTAAAGAAATATCAGTTCCTTCATAATAAAGATGCTGACATAATTTCTCCTATAAAGATCACAACCTTTCTTATTTAATTTCTACTAGGAATCCTACCTCTCATCCTCTCAGTTCAAGAAATCTGGACAAAGGCAAAAATAATGAGGGGACAAAGGCCCAAAAAACAGGGACCGATTTTAAATATTCCTCCTATAAACTTAGAAATTTACTTGAATAACAGATTTTGAATTTATTTATTTATTTATTTTATTTTACATTTGTTGACTGGGCTAGTCTAGCTGGATATATGTTCATTTTCAGTAGAGGCCCAGGGAGAAAAGCTCCACATAGAAGACTTACACAAACAGTACATTAAACATTAATTACAAGAATCTTGTGAGATGATAACATGTATTCCAAGGTAACAAAAACATATATATACTTTTTGTGTATTATTGTGTATTTTGTGTATCATTGTGTATTGTGTAGTTTGTGTATTATTGTGTATTTTCTGAAGGATTTAAAGTCTGAAACTCAAATGTATGTCATTATTTAGTATTATTTGGTTACCTCAATCCTCAGTGATTTGCCAGAAGAGCACAAAATTTATGAGGAACAGGCCAACAATATAAGGCAAAAATCTGGACATGCTGCAAAAATCTGGACAATTGAGAGGTATGCTATGAATAGATTAATGTGAATATTTAAGGCTATCATATTGTAGAGAAGAAGTATTTGCTCTGCATTCTTTGTTCTACTTTTGTTGGCAAAGAACATATGTCAGCACAAATTACTAAATTTCATTTCACTTAATCACATGCTTTTTAAAATGTTTAATTTTCTTTCATATACAGATTCTTTTTATACTCCCAGTATTATTGTGCATATGGCTGATTTATTTATATTTACAATCAATGGAATATATCCATGTCCATGTCCATGGTCACGGTTCCCCCTCAAGTGCTCCATATATATGATATAGCATGCATTGCCGAGAGAGCTGAGAACACTGCTATTGAATGAATCAGTATAGGAGAGGGTGTAGTGTTATGGCTGCAAGGGAGAGAGAGAGACAATGCCCTGCAATTTATTTTTTTTTTTTTTTTTGTTTTTTTTTTTTTTTTTTTTATTTTTTTTTTACTTTTTTTTTTTGTGTGTGTGTGTTTGTATGGTGACCACAGCAATGCCTCACTGCACTCACATATAAGATTGTACAACATTGTAAAAAAAAAAAAAAATGTAATTAATTTTTTTATTAATTAATTATTTATTTGTTTAAGTAAGTTGTTTTGCATGTGTTGATGTTTGTTTTTGCTTAGGTAGCTCAGTGGGTATCAAAAGTATCCTGGGTTTCTTAATATCCTTTCTATCTAAATAGCTAAATTATGGCTTCATGGGCAATAGGTCCAGAGTTTGAATACATGGAAGGGAAAATATATATTTAATTTTGATATACATATTATGCATTTTATTTATAAAATATTATGCATCCTGCTTTACTACATGGATTGCCTACTGTCTGCTACCTGCTGCCACTGCGATAAACATGGTAATGGCTACCAAGGTGCTGCTGTTGCTTGCTGCCTGCCTTTTGGTTTTTGGGCTGCTAAGCTCCACTAAGACAAAGGTTCTGCAAGTTTTCATGCTTCTCAGCTCAGCTGTTCTGGTTTGCATGGTACTAAGCGACATGACACTTCTTTGAATGTTGCTCAATGTGGTGTAAGGTCTAAAAAAAATCCAATAGGTGAATAGGTGAATATACAGCCTATCACAGATAGCATACAATGGCTGGCGGTGGTGAAGGTGTGCACTTTCGGGCACAGCATTGGGGCATTCTGGAGTCCAGGGTCTTAGTTGGACTCCTTTTAGAAATCCAGGTGGACAGGCTGCTGCAGGGCAGTTTCCAGGGCTCGGAGTGTAAGGCGGAGGCCTAGGATTGGCTGGTCAGAGAATTCAACAGTGTCACTGATATCCCCCGCACAGGTGAGCAGTGTTGTCACCACCATGATGATCTGAAAAGACAGAAGAGGGGACTCTTGGACACCTGGGTCCAAGAAGTGAGGGCAGGGAATGCCTCACAAGTATGTAAGTACTTTTTCCTCAGTTTTACCAATATGCAGTCTGAATGTCTACAAAACTGGTATGCATAATAGTGTGCTTCTCTCCCAACAGCTGCAGCTGAGAGGGCTCACGATGTTGAGTTGCATGCTGGGTGCTTGGCCAGGTTGCACTGTGATTGTGGTGAGTACAGATATATTATGCTAACTGTAGTGAAATAAGTAAGAGAGAGTGAAGCATCAACTGCAATACAGTATATACAGTAAAGTTTGTAGTGCAATAAATGTGGAATTAGAGCTGTATTGCATGAATGAATAATTCCAACTGTAGTGCAATAAAAACATGAAACAATACCAATAATATCTAGGAAAATGGTGCACATCAGGATTGTGTTGTTGTAACCATTGCAGTAGAGCTGTATGCATTGAAGCTGTAAGATAATGAGCTGCAATTAAGTATAACACTGTAATAGCTGTAGAATGCAAAGCTAATGGCTGCAAATTGTATAGGTTAATTCATATAAGTACTGTTCAAGGCTGTCATTAAGCCAGTATTGGTCACATAATGCTCTGCCATCCACAGAGCTCAGGTAATAAAGGTATATGGGTGAGGGAGCCCACTCCATGAGCTGATATTGTTTTCTGATTTCACAACTATGATACTGACATGTAGTTTACCTACTATCTGTGATATGCTTGTATTTCATGCATGTGCATGCTACTGTCATTGCAGTCTAGTATAACACTGTAGTAGTTCTATCAGGTCATATTATGGTTCTAGGTGAACTCTAGGCAAATATCAGTCAGTCAGTAATCAGCAGTGACTCAGTAGCTCAGTTTGTTAAATGCTCTGTATGCAGTTCATTTTGCCATACTCAGTCCAGGGTTCGAATCCAGTGGCATGTACCAGTAAATATTACAGTAGCAGTCACATAATGCTCACAAATTCTCTCTCCACAGGAGCTACAGGTACATGGGTGAGGTATCCCATATTATGAGTAGATAATTCTGTGTTTAGATGCCACAGACTGTTAAAATTGTTAGCAATAATGTGTCTATCAGCAATGTTAAGTCAGAAATAAAATGTGCAATCCCGGTATGGCTGTATGCCTGGAGTGTCTGTTAAAATTTGCTGCAGACAATTA
The DNA here is from genome assembly GCF_019279795.1 of Protopterus annectens. NCBI lineage: Eukaryota > Metazoa > Chordata > Ceratodontiformes > Protopteridae > Protopterus > Protopterus annectens. The sequence goes on along the minus strand of NC_056737.1, from coordinate 587,636,905 downwards.
ATACATCCTATGCAGATGTCCCCTGCAGTCACTGCTATTGGGTTCTATTCCCATGCCTGCCAAACAAGGCATGACAGCTGTTTATTGTCTGTACTGTACACATACATGTCTCTCAAGTGTCACAATTTCACATTATGTAATTAATACTGCATAATCTGTCTGTCACAGGATTACCATGGAAATGATTACTTAGATTGCAAAGTATCACCAAATCAGCCCACAGAACACCTTGTTAGCTATATAGGTCCAATTGATGTGCAAGTGTTCTGTGTAGTTGTGTACCTGCAGTTGTTACTGCTTGGGCCATAGTGTCCCATGCAAATAGCTTGAGATGTATGTACGTGCTACATAAGCTATAGGAGACTTGTAGTCACTGTACACATAAACAAAATACAAGAGTAGATAGCAGTACTGCTGTCAAAGAAATAGCTGGAAATGTTACTAATGAACTGTTTTTCTCTCTGTCTCCACCCCTAATCTTCATTTATATCTTATTGTTATTCATTGGTTATGGTTTAAAATTAACATATGTTGTTAAATTAACTGTATTTTGGGACATGTTTTATTATTGTTTTGTTTTATAATGGTTGCATATTAACATATCTTGTTAAATTACCTATTTTGTTTGTGTTATGCTATAACTGTTACTGTCATGTTGTTAACATACTGACTGTTCTGTTATTTATTGTTGTGTTTCACATAATATGCATTGATATGTAATTTGAGTTATTTCCAATGTTCTGCTATGCTGTTATTACTAACAATGATTTGTTCACAACTAACCTATACTTATTGCTATACCTCCATTACTACAGCACGTCAGGGTAGGCTGGTTCTGGGTGATCCACCTAGCTTGCCTCAACCAGCCATGGCACCGGATCGTAGCACATTTGGGACACAGACTGGTGGTGCCTCCTCTGCTGCCCCTGCACCATAGGTTCATAGTTTCATAGGTTGGTACTAGGCTATCAGCCCTAGTGCCTATACAAGCCTAGCCATAACAACTCCCTGGCTATTTCTTCCCACACTATTTACTTCCCTGGACCCCTGTCTAGCAGGGTAACTGACGTGATTCCCGGGGTGAATTTCCTTTCTCCCATCCAATCATCAAGGTTCCTTTTGAAGAAGGCCAAAGAGGCACTCTGCTTGACATGTATGGGCAATCTATTCCAGAGTCTGGGGAGTCTCTGTGTCAGGAACCTATCCCTCCAGCATGTTTTGTTTATTGTGATGACAAGGTTTAGATCCCTGGAACATGTGGCTCTGAGGGATTGGGATTTCTTTAAGTGTAGCATGTCCAACAGCTCTGGGTTTGACATGGCCTTGTATGTTAAGCAGAGATCGCCTCTGAGTAGACGATATGCGACAGAGTATAGCTGGAGTTTTTAAGGTGGTCAGCGTAGGGCATCTGCTTTAGGCCTGTGATTCTTTTAGTGAGGTATTTCTGCGGCCTTTCCAGTTGTTGCAGATGTCTTGAGAGGTACATACCAAACAGGGCGTTGTATTCTATAATGGGTCTAATGAGAGATGAGTATAGTGGGACAATGACCTCCTTTTTCCTGGATGAAATGCCCTTAGTGATGAGGTGTGCCACATAGAAGGATTTCCCGACTGTCGTGGCGATGTGGTTATCGAAGGTGAGACCACTGTCTACCTGTGTCCCTAAGTCTCTTATCATACTTTCGGTGTTTAGTGTACTGACACCTATGTGATAATTCACGGATACATGTTTTTTTCCCAAAGGGGATAGCTATACATTTCTTGGCATCGAGCTTGAGCACATGGCTCTGGCACCAAGCATCTGTTTTTGTAAGGCCCTTTTGTAGAGAATCCACATAATTTGGGGATTATATAATGGCTCCCAGTTTGCAGTCATTTGCGAACTTTATTTGCCAGAGTCCCTTAGTGTTGGCCTGTACTTCAGAGAAGTAGATGCCAAACAAGAGCTGTCCCAGGACTGAACCCTGAGGTGCTCCACTTTTCACTTGTCTGGAGCTGGATTTGGAGTTGGCTACTTTTACAGTATGGGTTCTATCAGTAAGCCAGTTAGCAACCTATTGGGTGACGTAGGGATTAATGCTCAGCTTAGTAAGTTTATCTATGATTCCACAGTGGGGGGTGGTGTCAAAGGCCTTGACAAGGCCTAGATAGGCTGTGTGGACCACCTTACCCTTGTCCATGGCTTTGGAGACTGATTCGAAGAAGTCAATCAGATTCAGGAGACAAGATCGGCCCTTCATGAACCCAGACTGGGTGGGGTCCAGAGTTTGAAGGTTGCCAATGTCTTTGTTTATAAGTTCCATGATAATACGCTCCATGGCCTTGCAGATAAGGCTTGTCAGACTGATGGGACAGTAGCTGCTGGGATCCAAGGTGGATCCCTCCTTGTGGAGTGGGATAACTGTAGCTCTGCGCCACTCAGTGGGCACGAAACCTGAGGTAAGGCTATGATTAAACATGACACTAAGGTGAGGTGCCAGTTCATATTGTAGTTCATGTAGTACACAGCCTGGGATGTCATCTTGTCCCATGGATGCTGTATTCTTAGCTTTGGAGAGTGCATTTTTACCTGTGTGGCCATTATTAATGGAATTTGGCAATCTTCCAGTATTGAGATCGGCCATTTAGGGGGTGAGATGGGGGTGAAGTTGGCACTGAATCAATCTGACAGGATATTGGCAATATCCTTGGGATCAGTATATTTAATGCCATTCTGTTTTAGCTCAGAGTAGATCTGAGCATTGCCATTTAGATTCTTGACATAGTTATAGGATGCCTTGTGGTTGTCTTTGGAATCTTTGGCAATTTTATTTTCGTAACTAGCTTTGGAGGATTTTATGAGGGATCTCAGTTTTTTACTGAGGCTGATAAGGGAGTTTTTTTGCATCCTGGGATTTTCCTCTTTTCTGCAACAGTTTCTTCCTTTTGTTGTAAAGTTTGTTTATGGCAGTGGACCACCTGATTGGCTACCTTTTTATGGATGAGAGCATCTTGGTTCTATTTGGGATGGCACGATTCATGCATGAGTGGATGTGCTCATACAGTGCCTTAGTGTAGGATTCAGCAGTTGAACTTTCAGTTCCCGTCTGCATGGGTGTCATGAAATTTGTCACTTCTGACTTGAGTAGCATGAAGTTGGCTTTGGAGAAGTTTTTTATGGAGGTTTCCTTATTGGGGGGTGGGGGTGGGATGTGGATGTTAAGGGTGATTTGCTTATGGTCAGACCTGACCAATGAGTGGGTGACCACTGGTGTGGAGCATGTGTCTCCCATGTTGGTAATGACCAGGTCTAGGATATTGGAGCCCCTGGTGGGACTATGGATTAGTTGATCCAGGGCATTGGAATTTATGAATTCCAAGAGCCATTGGGCAAAGGTGTTGGTACATGAGTAGTTTTCCCAGTTAATGGCAGGGTAGGTAAAATCACCCAGTATTAGGGTGTTTGGTTCTATCTTAATATTTTCCCACCTGCCGTGTCAGGTGGGACCACCTCAGGGCATGGGGACTGGGCTCCCCCTGGGAGTGGAGATGGTGGAGACATTATCACCAAGGCTGAACTGCCAGTCATGGTGTGCAGGATTGTTCATCGGAGCTATGAACGTCACCTGCATCAGATTGAGGGCATGCTGGCCAACCTGGTGGGGCAGCCTCACCCTGGTGTCCAACATCTAGCACAGCCACCCTCAGGGCAGTGAAGGAGCAGTATTGACAGTCCCATGGGTGGGGACATGAGTCACACTGCTGCCATCTGGTGGCACGTGCAACTTGGATTCCACAACACCCTCCCCATCCAAGGTGTTCACCTACCTCATGTGTTACACACCACCTCTATCTGCTGTCTTGTCTGTCTTGTCTGTCTGCAAATGCATCATTTCCTATCCAACTTACCTCCCCACATGTACCTAAGTCCCTTTCCCAACATTCCACTCTCAGCTTAAAAATAAAATAAAATATCACCGCCATGCATAACTCTCCATTTTGCACACATGTCCACTGGACACAAGTAATTTGGTCCAATTGGCTTGACAACACAGTTATGATGTTCTCACCCATCTTTCTGGGGTTTGAGAGTTCAAATTCATCGACATCATCTGTCAAAGTGCACAGCTGTTGCTGTACAAGAAATGGATAGCTATGGTTCTTTTCTGCACCCGTCCAGCATATCCCTACCTGCTTTTCACTATGTTTTTTCCCCCTGCTTGGCCCCATTTCACCACTTTCCTATCTCCGCTTTTTTCTTTTCTTTATATTTTTTTAGCATGGAGCTGCGCAGTGCACCGCGTCATGCAGCTTCGCTTAGCTCAGTTAACTAGAGCTCTGATGAGTATATGTGTTTATAACGTGTCACGTGTACAAAATAAACACCTCCACAATGTTTATAACCTAAGCCCTTCACACCTGAAGCACACTGCATTAACCTGCCATGCCACACAGATCTTAATTAAAACAGGTGTTTGCATCAAAACATAGCATAATTATATGTCACCTACGTCTCTGTTATTGTCACTGTCCCATAACAGATGTGCCTTAATCACATGTCGCAATTGGACTGTAAAGGGTGCCCTTACCCTGACTCTGCTGTAACTACATGAGTGCCACAGCTGCCACAGTTACATGTACAGTTTGTTGTCCTCCAAAATGTTCGCACTCTGCCCTATGTGTTCTAGGCTGCGCAGCTACAGCCTGTAACACACACACACACACACACACACACACACACACACACACACACACACACACACACATACCCCTGTATGTAAAGGTAGCTACTACACACCTACCATACCTCCCAACTTCCTAGCACAAGGGATCCGGACACAGCCATACATAATGGGGGAGACAAAGGTCCAGAGACTGGGACATGTTTTACAGTTTGCTCCTACATTGATAGTAAGTTGCTATAATAACATCTATTACATTAGCATGCATATTCAGAAGTGTATGAAGTCCAACACTCAAACATGTGTCTTCCATTACTGACCTCAACCCACAATGTTTACCAGTGTATTGCCAGATGATCACAATGTCATGGGACACTGACCACACATATGAGGCAAAACTTTGGACATACTGCATAAATCTCTACAGTTGACAGTTATTGTACCTACCCTCTGTGGTGCTCTAGTATCTACACCTCTGTACTGTCCATCTTAATAGCTAAGAAAGGGTTCCAGGTCTACATGATGGCCTTATATATTGCACTGTGGTGGCATGTCATTGGCTACTGATAGTGCAGTTCAGATCTTTTGCCTGCAGTTACTATATCAGAACCACAGGTTGGTGCAGAGGCAATTAACTGCTAATGAGCAGTACTTTAAAAAGGCAAACTACTGGTTATGGGGAACACATCTGTATGAGACTTAACTCACACACAGAGCGTATTTTCAAAAGATTGCGGGAAGCAAAATTCAGCAAAGGAGTACTGCACTCAACCAGGTATGTAATTGATTTTGCCATATAACAGGATGCAGATGTGAGGATGGAGGTATGGGGAACAGGAATCACATTAGTAAGCCTGTCTTAGATCTATGGTAATGACATGTCATTGATTGCTGTCCTACACCTACAGGCATGCCTCTCAAATATCACTGATTTCCACTCACATCTTAGCTGTTCCCCTTGTTCTCTCCTACAACAGTTGGCTGTTGTAGGGAAGCTAGTGAATTACATATAGAACATAGTGACAATAAATAAGGGTGTATACTAATTCACCTACTCTCATTTTGTCATTGTCTCAGATAAATAGTTCTAACATTTTAAAAGTGTCCCCGATTGTCCCTGATGTAGTCTGGCTAAGTCTATGAGCCTGTTTTCATTGTTTCCTGTCTGGTTGAGAGCTATGCATAACATAGCTATCAACCTGTCACAGCAAGATATCTGAACAAAGCCATAATTAATGGAGGGAGAAAGGCCCAAAATTAGGGACACTGTAACTATTGTTCATATAAAATTAGAAAGTGAATAGAATAACAGATATTACAGTAGCATAACTGTGTTCTGAAGGGTATGACGTCTTAAACTCATATGTCTTTATTTTCTGACATCACCAATCATTGATTGGCCAATCTTTTGTCAGAAATCCACAATGCTGTGTGAAAATGACTAACACTATGAGGCAAACATCTTGACATTCTGCAAACATCTGTATAGTTGAGAGGTATGATGTGTACATGGAACATTTACCCCAGCAGGTTTGCATTGTTTTCTCTCATTGTGGCACACTGGTGTTGCTGGACTGCCACCATACAGTGGTTGTAATAGTACACTGCTATTTGTCTTTTAGTGGCTGTATGACATATTAGTGTGTGTTTGTCCATAGGGGACACACCACAGTAGACTGCAGTTCTGGGTGTTGGAACATACAGCAGAATCTGTCATGGCACACAGGGACATACCCCAGTATTGCTGCTATCTTGGTGGCATTCACACACATAGTGTGTTGCCAGACTGTGGAGTATGATGTGTGAGGGAGCATTGGATAGTGCAGGCCATTATGGGTGTGCTGCATCTGTACATAGTGGGCGTCCATGTATCTGGTCCTGTAATGTGTTCACCTTTTGTTTTCTTTCAGGAAACATGTACCAAAGAAGACATGCCCCCTTCTCAGATGCGGATAATGACATAATAGTGGATGGGCTAATACAGCACCATCAGATTTTGTTGTCCATGGGGAGGCATAATCTGGAACAGTGGGCAGCATTGTGGGCAGACCTTGTGTGGGATATAAATCAGATTGGCCAACAGGACAGGACCTATAACCAGGTCCGACACTGGGCCACAGACATACTGAATGCTGCATGAGGAAGGGCAGCTGATTTTGGGAGGGATCGTGCCACCACCAGTGGAGGGCCTGTGACAGAACAACCACTCTCAGCCACAGAGGAATTCCTGGTGAACCTAGGTACACATGACAGCTCCCAGGCATCCATCACACCATACATTGTGGAGGTTGGTGCCACAGTGTCCATAGCAGAGGAGTGTCCAGGTAAGCATGGTGTGTTCACCAGTGTAATACTGTCTCAGGCATTGTGGCACGCTGTACATATCTGAACATGAGTGCCAGGTCTATCTGAATTGGGGGGGTGTTGGGGTTTATGCTCAGATGTGCACACATACTCAGAATGTTGGCAATACAGACAGTATCACAGTAGCTACTGTCCATGTGGATATATGCACATATTACCTTGTAATGCTGCAACATTTGGTGGTGCTAACAATACCTCTTCCTCACCTTTTCATAAGTCTGTCAGGTGTAGAGCAAGTCCGTGGTCCTCTATCTGGTAAGTGTGGTACTGTGTTTTACGGATGACATATACCCTATGAAAGTTAAGGGATGCCATATTGCCCTATGTACAAATGTTGTGTTTAGCCAGAGCTGTATATTTATATGTTCCATTCTGGCTATGACTACGTAAGAACTGATTATCCGGTTTTGGCACATATAGTTGGAATCCCGAAGATACATAAGAACCAGATTAAACCACCTTTTAGACCTATCATCTCAGGATCCAAGTCCAAGACTTTTAAGAATGGAACCGTTATTGACCAGTGGACCAAGCATATTTATACCAAAGTCGACCACTTGGTCAAAGATTCCTGGGACTTTTTAAGCAAATTAACTATGGATATGTGGAACGAAAATCTGATGTTCTTAACCATTGATGTTCAAGATCTATTTTCCAGCATTCCTGTGAATTCGGGACTAGAATATTTCCAGAGCAGTTTAAGTAAATACTTAGGAGGCAGCTGGGATAGAGTCAATCTTATTATGGACATGATGAGCCTGGTGTTGGAACACAACTACATAGAACATCAAGGTGAATTCTTCAGACAATCTCGAGGGGTGGCCATGGGAGCATCCTGTGCTCCTATCTTTGCAAACATGGTGATGCTAGAGTGGGAAAATCTACATATATTCACATGTGAATTTTATAAATACATTCGGTTATACACCAGATTTTTGGACGATATGTTCATCATTTGGACTGGACCAACTGATATGATTCCCACCTTTTTGGAATACCTTAACAACACCACAGATTTTTTGAGCTTTACGTTCCAATATGACAAAAAGGGCATCGCATACCTGGACACGTGGATAGGTAATACTGGCACTGGATTCATTTCCAGACTGTATAGGAAGCCCACCTTTTCTAACGATTACATTCATTATACCAGCTGCCATCCACGCCACATTTTAAAAAATATTGTGAAGGGCCAGTGTATTAGAGCAGCAAGGATGTCATCCACCCTTGAAGACATGAACAGCGAACTAGACACTATCACTCAACTTTTCACAGACAGGGGATATCCTAAGAAGTTATTGGAAAATATAACTATTTTTGTAAAAGCCCAATGGGGACTCAAATACAAACCATTGTTAGGGTGTTCTATTAATATGCAGAGTAATCCAAGTAAGGATTGGGACAAAAAAGTCTGTGTGATAAGATTTAACCCGTTTGTTAATTTGATTATAGAAATTCTTAAGAAGCATTGGGGTGTAATTACCTCTGCGGGCCTTCTAGGCAGTTTAGTAGGAACAGAGATATGTACTGTTTACAAGACTGGAAACAATATAAAAAGTATATTGGAGTGTGGAATGAAAAACAAAGGCGAAAAGAGCATAAAAGGGACCAGTAAATGTGGTTGTTGTAAACAATGTACGTACATCAACACCGCACAAACCATAAGACTTGGCAACATTATGCATACCAAGGTGAATTGCATAACAGGCAATTGCAATTCCCAGCGTCTAGTGTACATAGCTACCTGTACCATGTGTCCGGCCTTCTACATAGGCAAAACGGAGAGGAAGATTAAGACACGAATATATGAACATATGTACAGGATAAACAAGGAAGATACCAAAAACGCTCTATATAGACACATTCAGGAAAAGGGGATAGATCACAAATTTAGATTTTCCATAATCGATCAAGTAGATGTTAGAGACAAAGGAGGAAATTGGAAGACATATTTGGCATGGAAAGAAAGTAGATGGCAAATATGTACAGATGCCACAACACCACCAGGCATTAATGACTTTATCAGTTTGAAACCTTTGTTAGCATTGAACTAAGTTTTTTAGAAACAACCATCTAGTTATAAGTATTATATCACACGTATTTTAAGGTAATTTACTAGTTTTTATATTATGTATGGTTTTATGTCTCAATAGGATAGATTCATTACCTATCTGAAAATTGGACATTAAGTCAATACACACTAACTATAGGAACATTGTATTTTATTTTATAGAATGTCTAGATTTTTATACAGTAATCAATGAAGTTATAACTAGCCCATTTAGGATTGATTTATTTATTCATAGGTAGAATTAGAGTTCACAGGAATTTATTATCTATTTTTACCAAACTCTTATCAAGTTTCATCAGTTTTTATCAGTTTTTTATCACCTTTCAGTGCATCAGATGTATTTGTAAAAAATTTTTTTTGAGTATTTTATTATTATAGTCTTTAAGGAACATTGCTGTTTTAAGATTTGCATAATTAATAGATTTTTGGCGCCAAATCAGGTATATAATGTATGTACTGCTGCTATTTTATTGGTTCTGATGAAATCTGTATTGTGACAGATGAAAGCGCTCAACCTCAGTGTTTCCTTGTGTAATAAAGTGTGCTTTGTGGATCTTATCGGCTTCGAGTGATTTGGAGATACACTGGTTCTGCATATTTTCTACATATAGAACATAGTGACAATAAATAAGGGTGTATACTAATTCACCTACTCTCATTCTGTCATTGTCTCACATAAATAGTTCTAACATTTTAAAAGTGCCCCTGATTGTCCCTGATGTAGTCTGGCTAAGTCTATGAGCCTGTTTTCATTGTTTCCTGTCTGGTTGAGAGCTATGCATAACATAGCTGTCAACCTGTCACAGCAAGATATCTGAACAAAGCCATAATTAATGGAGGAAGAAAGGCCCAAAATTAGGGACACTGTAACTATTGCTCATATAAAATTAGAAAGTGAATAGAATAACACATATTACAGTAGCATAACTGTGTTCTGAAGGGTATGACGTCTTAACCCTCATATGTCTTTATTTTCTGGCATCACCCATCAATGATTGGCCAATCTTTTGTCAGAAATTCACAATGCTGTATGAAAATGACTAAAATTATGAGGCAAACATCTTGACATTCTACAAACATCTGCATAGTTGAGAGGTATGATGTGTATAAGGAACATTTACCCCAGCAGGTTTGCATTGTTTTCTCTGATTGTGGCACACTGGTGTTGTTGGACTGCCACCATATAGTGGTTGTAATAGTACACTGCTATTTGTCTTTTAGTGGCTGTATGACATATTAGTGTGTGTTTGTCCATAGGGGACACACCACAGTAGACTGCAGTTCTGGGTGTTGGAACATACAGCAGAATCTGTCACGGCACACAGGGACATACCCCAGTATTGCTGCTATCTTGGTGGTATCCACACACATAGTGTGTTGCCAGACTGTGGAGTATGATGTGTGAGGGAGCATTGGATAGTGCAGGCCATTATGGGTGTGCTGCATCTGTACATAGTGGACGTCCATGTATCTGGTCCTGTAATGTGTTCGCCTTTTGTTTTCTTTCAGGAACCATGTACCAAAGAAGACATGCCCCCTTCTCAGATGCGGATAATGACATAATAGTTAATGGACTAATACAGCACCATCATATTTTGTTGTCCAGGGGGAGGCATAATCGGGAACAGTGGGCAGCATTGTGGGCAGACCTTGTGTGGGATATCAATCAGATTGGCAAACAGGACAGGACCTATGACCAGGTCTGATACTGGGCCACAGACATACTGAATGCTGCATGAGGAAGGGCAGCTGATTTTGGGAGGGATCGTGCCACCACCAGTGGAGGGCCTGTGACAGAACAACCACTCTCAGCCACAGAGGAATTCCTGGTGAACTTAGGTACACATGACAGCTCCCAGGCATCCATCACACCATACATTGTGGAGGTTGTTGCCACAGTGTCCATAGCAAAGGAGTGTCTAGGTAAGCATGGTGTGTTCACCAGTGTAATACTGTCTCAGGCATTGTGGCACGCTGTACATATCTGAACATGGGTGCCAGGTCTATCTGCATTGGGGGGGTGTTGGGGTTTATGCTCAGATGTGCACACATACTCAGAATGTTGGCAATACAGACAGTATCACAGTAGCTACTGTCCATGTGGATATATGCACATATTACCTTGTAATGCTGCAACATTTGGTGGTGCTAACAATACCTCTTCCTCACCTTTTCATAAGTCTGTCAGGTGTAGAGCAAGTCCGTGGTCCTCTATCTGGTAAGTGTGGTACTGTGTTTTACGGATGACATATACCCTATGAAAGTTAAGGGATGCCATATTGCCCTATGTACAAATGTTGTGTTTAGCCAGAGCTGTATATTTATATGTTCCATTCTGGAACAGCTAACTGTGGTTCATAGACTGGGTAATCACAGGTGTGTATTTGAATGACCATCGGCATGTTTGTACCTATAGTTATGAGCGGCTACACAGCCTGGTATACACGAGGCAATTACTCTAAGATGCCTGTTCAAACACAAAAGGGAGATTGTACATACCTGAAGCAGTGACACTAGTACTGGATATCATTCTTAAGATAGGTGAATTGGGTTTTATGTGTAGTTCTATCATGTATAGTGTCATATTGCATACCATATAGGCAGATTGTACTGGCAACTTTAACTGGATGTGGCTGAAATGCATGTCATAAAGGGCTTGACTTGTCTGTGTATGTTGGTTTGAGGTTGTCTGTTGTGCATGGGAGGGGAGATGAGAAGATGTGAGACTGGAAATGCAGCTGTGGATGCTCATCTGTATGAGGCTGTGTGGATTACCATACATAAAAGTGCAGATAGTACTGTACTGCTTTTGTCTTGGTTTTCACAGGTGACTGGGCATTGGAGTCAGTCCCCCTCACAACCTAATATCAGTGTCTCATTGGACTCTGATGATGATAATGGCCATAGTGAGGCACAGATAGGGTTGTTGGGGGCTGAATCCATCCTAGAGGTTGACAACCCTCTTCTGTCTCCATTGTCACCACACACAGTCAGTATGCCCACACATACCCAGTCCCCAGATGCCACAGATATTGGACAGTCAGAGGGTGGTGACATTGAATAGGACAGTGTGGCAACTATGACATCAGTGAGTGTAGATAGTGGCCAAAGCCTGAGAGCTGGCAAGGTCTCACACAGGCAGATTGACAGGGGTGCTCATAGGAGGACTGCTGTCCATCCATGACTTGTAGGAGGTGTCACATCATGAGTCATTTGGTGCATGTTTCAGGCCATCATGGAGGCACAGGCATGTTCTGAATGCAACACCAGATGTATGCTTAGGGTTATGGAAGCAGCACAGTCTGACATCCGTGACTGTCTCCACTGCACTGGGGATACCCTGGATTGGTTCGCTGATGCAGTGGACATGCGGTGGGCCGAGGCAGTGTCTGTCTTGGACTGCACATTGTGCTGGAACATCTGGCTAGAGTTGGGCATCGGACACGTGGACATAGGTCAGCAAAACCATCTACTGAGTGTCCACGTGACTGTGCACAGTCATGGTCCTGTAGGGGCAGTACCTCCAGTGCTACAGAGGGAAGTGTGCTGTCCATACCATGATGTGGCAGGCTATGGGCATGCCATCCTGGACAGTCCTGTGGAGGACACAGTCCAGCGGACAGCAGTCACTACTCAGGAGCTAGCACTGCATTGGATCTTGGGCATGGTGGTGCCTGTGCTACTCCTGGCAGATCCAGTTCCTGTTTCATGGATGGAGATGGCGAACTGTCCACTCTACCATGTATGGTCCACAGCTGTTCAACATACACATGTGTAGAGCTAGCTCTGGGCTTGACTGTGTACATGAACACACTCAAACCCCACTGTCACATGCGGGTTACCAACAAACACACATGGAACCTCTCCATGCTGTCAACTGTGTGGCATACCTTAGGCCTTTGGCACCCCCATACCACACCCTGTGCATGTGATGATACCTGTGCCACATCCCTGCCATCCATGCCATTGATGCAGGGAAATTCTACTATGTGTCTGATGCACAGGGTGTCTACATTACTTGACATGTCCTTGTGTACTGCAGTATTGTTTTGCCATGCCACTTGTAGACCAGAACAGATACTGTATGCTGGCATATGTCATGACTACACATCACTCTTTTTGTATCTTTGTTGCATTAAGTTGGACTGGTGGTAGTGTTACATAATGACAGGTGTGTCACAGACCTGTGAATGTTTCTGTTCCAAGAGTCTGCGGGGATAATCTGTGGAAACATGGTGGCAACACAGCGGCACAAGATGGCATAACAGCACAGCAGAAATATGATGTCAGCAAGGTACGGCAGTATAAGTGCGTGGATCCCTAGGTGCATATGTGTAGAACAGTCTATCAGGGAGAATGGGTGCAGTCAGTTTAATCATGCATTCATACGTTGTGGTAAGGTCTGCTACCCTTGCTACATGTCACCTGGGTTTTCTGAACTTGCAAATCTAGAAGGTGCAGTGATGGAGTTGACACATCTACAAATATCACATCAAGGCAAAAACAAAATCAATAATCTAAGTAAAACCAGGTAGAAGGCAGGCAGGCAAAACACAAACATGAACACTTCTCCTTAGAGCAACCAAATCCTTTATTGTTAAAACAACAAGATAAGCACTTTCATCTCAGTTTTAGACAATCAAAGAGACTTCATCAGATAAAGCTAAAAAAAAAAAAAACTAGATTTAAAACCAGAACCAAAACCCAGATGACATCATTTCCCGCTAACAGGGTTAACCATTTTTAAAGTGACAGTATTAAAATCAAGTAGCAGTATGCCGAGATCAAAACAGTACCTTACCAGTTATAAAAACATCAAACACTATGGCATAAAACAAGAACTTCATCTCACATAATCTCTACCTTACAAAATATATAAAATACATATACTAAAAATTATGAATACACATAAAATGTATGAGCAAGTAATTGAATAAATATATATGTGGTTAAATGGAAATAGACAAAACCAAGCTAAACAGATAAATATATATAGTAAAAGGATATATGTATTAAATCAGGGTAATGTAATCACTTACTATGAATACATATTAATATCCTAAAAATGCATATGAAAATATATAAATATATAAATATATAAAAATGCGGGTAGGTTGAAAAGTAGAATAGGGGAACATTTAAGGAATACACATGATGGCCATGAATGCAATGCACTGGCAAAACATATTATGATACACCCACAGCATGATTTTAAATTTGTAGTATTGGATAATATAACAATTTCCTCTAGGGGTGGTGCCTGGCCATATCTGCTTTAAAAAAATGGAATTATCTTGGCAGCTTCGTCTTAATTCAATATATTGGCCAGGCTTGAATGAAAATGTGTTGATTAATAGTCTACTAAAGATAAAAGCATTGAGTAGACACTAATATTTGAATATTTATGATGTATTTGCATTCATGGTTCATATATATATATATATATATATATATATATATATATATATATATATATATATATAGAGAGAGAGAGAGAGATTTGTATATATTCCAATTTTTACAATTTTATTTATATTTATTTCATATTTATTGCATTTTTATATATTTATATATTTTCATATGCATTTTTTAGGATATTAATATGTATTTATAGTATGTGATGACATTACACTGATTTAATACATATATCCTTTTACTATATATATTTATCTATTTAGCTTGGTTTTGCCTATTTCCATTTAACCACATATATATTTAGTCAGTTACTTGCAAATACATTTTATGTGCATTCATAATTTTTAGTATATGTATTCTATATATTTTATAAGGTGGTGATTATATGAGATGAAGTTCTTGTTTTATGCCATAGTGTTTGATGTTTTTATAACTGGTACGGTATTGTTTTGATCTCAGCACACTGTTATTTGATTTTAATACTGTCATTTTAAAAATGGTTAACCCTGTTAGCAGGAAATGATGTCATCTGGGTCTTGGCTCTCGTTTTTAAATCTAGTTTTGTTTTTTTCTAGCTTTATCTGATGAAGTCTCTTTGATTGTCTAAAATTGAGACAAAAGCGCTTATCTTGTTGTTTTAACAATAAAGGATTTGGTTGTTCTAAGAAGAAGTGTTCATGTTCATGTTTTGCCTGCCTGCCTGCCTTCTACCTGTTTTTTTCTTGGATTATTGGTTTCGTTTTTGCCTTGGTGTGGTTTTTTTGTCATTTCCTGAGTATGGAGGTGGAGCTTGGCAGCATTTCACATACTGAGGATGTACAAATTAACGAACAACAAAATGGAGCAATGGGGGACTTAACAATACATATACAACAACTAATGAATCAGCTTGATCGTTTGGCGCAAATGGCTCTCTCCCAGATGACAATTCACTCTACACCAAGCACTTCCACTCAGTCCAATGGTCTGAGATTGCAAGGAACTGTTAATAACAGAGCCAGTGGACATGCAGCAGCCTTTACTGCTTCAATCCCCTCTTTGAGAACAGAAACAAGACATAAAGAGGTAAACAGTTTTGGTAAAACTGCTGTTGACATTAACGTTGGTGCCTTTAATATACCTACATTAACTGAATGGCTGAAAAATGACTATGGCTTGTTAAGCAATACCAGAACTACTAATGCTAGTTTGCCTGACCGGTTAAATGATTTAGATCATTACCTTCTTAAAATAAAATAGCTACAGACGGACAATATGTTTTTTAAAGACTGTTTGAATCAGAGAATGGTTCCAAAGGGCCTTAGGATATGATGCTACCCTACTGGGTTAGTGGCAGGCTCTAATTTTCACAAGGACCTATTAGGCCTTTTTGAAAGATTTGGTTTTGAATACATGCAGATGGATATTGACTATAACAATAAAATGACAGACACTTTAAATGCTGAAGTAGCAGCAATGGACAAACTGATTGTACAAAATCCTGCTTTTCCAAATAATAAATTTGACTATTGTCACATTTTTCGGACTATTGATGAACAGATGTTAATAATTAAAAACAGGAAGATTAAGAAGTTGGCTAGAAACAAAAAAGTATATGCTGATAATTTAGCCTACCCCTGCCTCCCACCATCACAGGTATGACAACAAAATAAAAGAAGTGTTGAACAATACAGTAATAGTGATCAGAACGCCAATGGGGTGACTGAAGTGGACACTTTTGAAGACGATTTTTTTGACAAAGAACAATACCCACCCCTGAGGTGATCAGAGCAGATTATGAACCAGCAGAGACCCCAACAACAGGGGAGGGGTTGTTTCGATGCATACTAGGTGGGGAGGGGGAGAATGAACAACAGGGGGACCAACAGGAACTCCTGGAGGGGGAGATAGATCTAGTAGTACCTGACACAGCAGCACTGGACATGACTGATAGTAGGAATGGTTGTCTACTACCACTCTTGACAATGAACTATAATTCTGTAAAGGATTTTAAGGTCTATAATTATTCTGACCTAACTTTTAATGTGAATATGTGTGATATTTTTGCTAAAGATTTTACCTTTGTTCCTGACTGATCAATCAATTTGGTCCACACTTTTGATGGACTTAAAACAGTATGTCAGGAAATTGAATCTTAACATCATGTTTAATAATATTGAACCGATTAGTGACCCATTCAAAATCTCTAGCACAATTAACCCACCCACACATCCCACTTTAACACTTTCTGAGAGGGTTTGTGATCTCGATTTTTGAGAGCTTAGTAGGCATTCTAATACTAGGTTTGGCTTGAATAAAGTGTATGGGAATTTAAACCAGGGTGAAGAATTTGAGCTTGCCTTTCTAGTCGATAATTATGGTGTTAGAATTATGAAACCGGATAAGGGGGATGGTGTGGTCATCATGAATTTGATGGACTACAATAACAAGATGCTTGAAATTTTGAATACTGATACCTATATTAAGAGCTCCCTAAATGAAATAAATGGAGCTTACAGGAAAATAAAAGGTTTTATTCAGGATATGTTTATAGATGGACTTATTTCCATTAGTGAATTACACTACCTTTCTGTAGAATATCCGGTTACCCCAACCATTTTGGAGCCCCAAAAATCCACAATGACATACATCAGCCACCTATGAGGCCTATTGTGGATGCTCGGGGCTCCATTACATATCCTATGGTGAAGTACCTTGATAAGGAGTTGAGTAAATTTGTTTGGGATGAGCCCAACATTTGTATTGACTCATGGGATTTTTTAAAGAAAATTGATGCCATTGAGTTTAATAATTAATACTTATTTATCACAATTGATGTTGTTAATCTCTATAGTATTATACCCCCACGAGGTGGGACTACAATGGTTTTGTGAATATTTACAGTCTAAAAATATTCTACAGGATAAAGTGAATTTATATGAACAAATGCATATAATTTTAAAAAATAATTTCATTTTATTTGAAAGAGAATATTATTTACAGAATGAAGGGGTGGCAATGGGCTCTTCATGTGGGGGCCTATATGCCAATATTATTATGCTAGAATGGGAGAAGCGATATTTACATCAATCTCAATATTTTTCATTCTGTAAAGGTTATATACGACATTTGGAAGATATATTCATTTTGTGGGAAAGTCTGAATGATATGGTTGAATCCTTCCTTGATTACATTAATAATACGACCAATTTCTTATTTACATACTCAATAAATACTAAGAGTATTCCTTACCTGGACATTTTATTAATGAAAGATGAAATCAATAATAGTTTTGTAGCTAAAATTTATCGCAAGAATACTTATTCTAATAGCTTCCTCCATTTCAGTAGTTGTCATCCGTTCCATCAAAAATGGGCAGTAGTTAAGGGTCAGTTTGTCAGGGCGGCCCAAATGACTACTGGGTGGGAGACCTTTCTGGAGGAATGCAATATACTCAAACACATGTTTGTTAAAAAAGGATATCCATGTAAATTAATAGAACAAATCATGGATGAGGTAAAAAAATAAGAGAAAAAGCGGACTGATGTTATGTGTACATGCAGATAACTTCAGCATTCTGAGGGTATGTGGGGACATTCTTACACCCCTACACACACACACACACACACATATATGTATATATATATATATATATATATATATATATATATATATATGTATGTATATACATGTGTATAACAGGGATGTCTCTTTTAATGTTGCTGTGTGTGTACGTTATGTAAATGTGTTAGGTAGGTATATGTGAAGAGTCTATGCATCATCGTAATTTATATAGCAATATATATATATATATATATATATATATATATATATATATGTATTGGTATCATATGTATAAGTGACATACTGATAGATGCACTAATCATATGTGAGGGAGCTAGGGACAGACATATATGTATACGCAGCTGTCTGTATGTACAGGCATATTTCCACATAGCAGGTCTTTGTGAGGAAGAGGAAACAGACTTGAACTCAATTTAGCTAAGTGTAGGAGCATGCCCAGTGGGACTGTCAGTAGTTACAAGGTGACTCCAAGCCACAGCTACCTGTAATTCGGTGTGGGATTTTGTGTGCTGCAGACACTGGCTGCTGCACCTGTTTCTGCTGTACAGCACTTCCCTAAATTTTCCAAGGCATTCCTGGCTGTGTGCTTTAGTTAATATGTGACTGAGTACATAATGTAACACCACACACAGGGTGACAGTCAGCATACCACTCACTGTACATGTTTTTTGCAGAATGTCTAGCATTTCACCCCATATGTCTGGCCTGTTCCTCATACATTCGTGGTGCTCAGGTGTAATATTGTATAATGCAGTCACTGAATTGTACTAACTACTGACACATTTAAGTAATGGCTTTTACATCTTGCAGCTTTTCTGTTCTGTTGCAGCCTGCTGTTATAATAGTCACCTTCTAGGTTCATCAGAGCATGTATAATGTCTGTCTATAGTTTTGGCCCTTTGTCCCCCCATTCTCTCTGACTTTGTCCAGCTGTCTTACAGTAACAGATTGAGGGGTATGACAGTCTGTAGGAATACCACCATATAAGTACCTCACATGCAAAAGATGTGGATGCTGCCAGATTGAAACCATCAACATCATCGCCATGCTAACGTCCCTAGCCCAGTGAGCCACACCATCCGTCAGAGAGGTGTCATTCCCCACACAATCAACAGCATACAGACATGCATTGTCACCCCTGTGTAACATGAGACATACAACGTGTGGCCAGGTTCTATGTTACAGCCCTGGGATTGGCTGGTCTGCTGATATATCATTGCAGACTTACTGTTAAAGCAGTTGTATGGGAACACTGGTGTGTTGGGGTGGAGGAAGAACAGCACATGATCTGCTGGCATAGACAGTAGTGCAAATATTATGTGACCCCACTGTTTAACATCTCGTTGACTGCTGTAGTGAATATTCCAATCATGAGGCCTAGTGAATAGTACGGAACACTTGCTATTGGACTGGGTATCGGTAGTCCCATATGGATGTTACATCTCTCCAAATAGCCAACTATAGTCCCTTGCATACATGCGGCAGGTCCATACACATGATAGCATATTATAGTACTCCTTACAAGTGGTGTGTAGGTGAGTGACTTACCCTGCAAATGCAGCAGTTGGCAGAACTACAGCTCAGGGGTGACTTTGTCTGATGTATGCAGTACACAGCCAATACATGTTTAAGTATGGGCTGTGTGGGTTGCCTGGCCTCATTTTTACTATATGTATGTGAGTCAGAGTAAGGTGTCAGTCCCTTGGGCCCTAGGTTGTCAGTGCATGTGCTATGCATTGTCTCTTGGCCAAGGTCAGGGCATACTGGGTTTGCCTATGTCTGTCTACAGGGGCATCCTCAGGGGTTTCCTCCTCTGAGTTCCCCTGTAAGTGTGGCTATGGGGATCTAGGCACTGGTGGGGCTGTGTATACCTTCCCTTTGCTGATCCTGCTGCAGCTGTTTCCACAGCATCATATTGTGTAGCATGGCACATATTGTGAACATCTGTGCACATGTGGCTGCAGAGTACTGCAGAGCTCCACCAGATACATTGAGGCACTAGAACCATGATTTTAGCAGCCCAAACATATGCTCTATGATGTTCCTAGTTTATGTGTGTGCCTCATTATGGCTTTCTTACATGGGTGTGTATGCATTTCAAATGAGTGTCATCATTCACGGTTCCAGTGCGCAGCCAGCATTCCCCAGTAAATGGCCATGTGGGATGTCCCCCCCAGCAAGCATCTGGTACAGCTGTGATGCATGCCAGATATGGGAGTCATGGTAACTGCCTGGGCTGCCAGCACACACATTCATTATAATGCCCTAGGCATTGCACACAACCTGGCAGTTGATGGAGTGATACCCCTTGCGGTTGACGTAGAGTCCACCTTCCTCACCGCATTTTGTCTTGATGTGTACATGAGTGCAATTTATGGCACACAGTAACTTAGGGTAGTGTGCTATATGGTAGAAGTGTTACATACTGCTGGCCCTCTCCTCAAGGGTGTGGGGAAAATAAATATGCTCACTAGCATGTGGTAGCATGGAATTCAGGAACTAGTGGAGTACCCTGGATGGTGATGCCTGTGAGACCGCCATCATGTCCTTAGTTGGTCTTTGGAATGTACCTGTAGCTAGTATCCTAAGAGCTACACATACCTTTGTTTCCACTGAGATGGCTTCCCCTCTGTTAGCTCTGGGTCTGAGTAGAGGGCAGCAGAGCTCAGGGAGTTCTTGCAGTATGTGCCTGTCCACCCTCTAGTGCTCTACAATCTCCAGCTTATGTAGCTCCTGGAAGGTTACCCTGGGCCTGAACAATCTTCTCCTTCTCAGTCCAGGCCTATTGTCAACCACAGCAGCACTGACCTCACATCTTGCACATACAGATGTAGCAGACCTGCAGCAGCCCCTAGCATTCCTTCAGTTAAAAAATTCAAGTTTGTTCTCCACTGATGCAGAGAATGGGGTGAAATCAGATTGTAAGGTGTCTGCAACCTTTGTAGTGCTCTGCTGTAGGTGCAGCCTGTATGATTGGCTACCTATGATGCAGTCCACCTGTCGTGTACATCAGTAAGAAGATTTAATGTCCCTAGTTTAAGTGAAATGGGGTCATCAGTAATTAATATACCATTGGCTTTCTCAGACAATTTTTTTTTTTGAACAGCCTTGCTCTCTCAGTACTGCGGCATGCTGTGTAACAATGCTCAGCAGATACTGCATGCACTACCCTGAAAGGTCACATTCAGCATGGTGGCGCAGTGCACAAACACTCTGAAACACATGCCCCAAAGGTAAACAAAGCTTAGCAGGAAGTGTACACACCCCCTACAGAGCACAGAGGCGCGCCGTGAACAGGCACAGCTGAGCTCCAATGAGCTTAGAAATCCTCAGACACCCCTCTTGATGTCACCTACCTCTTCACTGGATACCCACACTATTTTGTGCCTACACGGATGGGATCTGCAGGCACAGATACCCATTTGTGCTATTCAGTAACCCCACCTCTTTTGCATAGGGATCCCTGCACACAACCTGGAAACTACACGATTCCAAGCCCTGCCTCTTTGGCAACAACACCATTCCACCACTGTAGATACTCCACACAGGAGCCTATAATACATTACTGTCACATACTAATAAATTTGTTTTTTAAAATCTTTTTTATTTTTTTTTTCTTAACAGCATGTTTACACACTGCGGTATGCAACACAAACATACAGAGATAATTAAAAATAACATTATTTTCAAGTATTTCTCACATGGTTTTGGACATATGGTGGATAGTTTTGCACATATCTGTGTCTGCTATGCTATGTCTGTCCATCAAACTACACTTTTGCAGCCTCTGTTGTCTGTTTAAATTCCTGTACATGGGATTTTTCTGTGTACACTACGGACACCAACATGAGGTCTGCAGTTCTGCATATCCACTTGCTGGATCACTCTACCTCCCTCATTTACATGCAATTCACCTGGTTATGAGGTGATTTGCATGCCACGTTTACTTTTGTGTTGGCGAGTGCATGCGCACCGCCCATCTCTGGTTTACTGGATCGCAAACTTGCTTACTTTCGTGTAAGCAGTGTGCCATGATGCCTACATGGAAAAAAAAAACCTGTGTAGGCTTTATTAAACTCTCCCACCATGGTTATTTTTTTGCCAGTCTTCATTTTCAATGTTACTGACAATGTAACCCATTCTATTGCCTTACAGAATTCTTCACATGGCTTCCATATCAGAGTTCGATTTCCTACAGTTTTCATGTATTTATTTAGTTATTCCTTCTTCAGCGTTAATGTAGATGTAAGAATTCTTGAATTATTTATGATGCTAGCTACTAAGAAGCAGGTTTTGTATATATTGGAATTAATGTCTAATGCTGTAAATGGTACAGCAGCTTCAGTAAGTAATCTAAATACATAGAAAATAGTAGAAGCAAGATAAAAAAAAGTTAAGCAAGTCGCACAAGTTCAATAAAACAGACAAAAGAAAAAGAAAAACAATTATTTGATTTTGTACAGAGTACCATTATTCTATGTAGAATACACTATATGATGTCCTAATGTGTAAATAAACACATTATTGCATACACACAGAACAGCACAGCTAATCTTCTATATGCTGTATGATGCATTCTGTCACACTGTTACTTTTGATAAATGGTATGGGAGTATGGAATAGGCAGAGAGACATTCTTTTAAGATCCAGATTCAAAGAGGAGTGTTGAGTTTACAGATTAGAATTCATTGGTAAGAATGCCTTAGAGTTATTGAACCTAACATCTGGTATCACAGACAAACATGAAAAAAAAAAAACTACAACTACTACTCCATGGGTTAAATAAAAAGGGTAGAATGGGAGCTAGCAGCCCATATGTGAAACCACTGCTCACTCTGGTAGGTGACTTGTTGGAAAACAATGCATTTTATATGGAGTTAGCACAGACTTTTATAAAAATGTGATTACCCATCTCCTGCCCATGTGCTATTTTCTGCTTAGTCCTCAGATTACTGAAATGCCAATGTGGAAATAAAGAACTTTGTTGTGACACTGAACATGTGACAGATAAATACAATGATGCTGTCAGGTATACTTTGCCAGCTTTGGGGAGTTAGACTGTGCAGGGAGTAGTTCCATGAATGAAGAGTTCTAAAACTCCAAGGGTGATACAGTTTACACATTTCAAAAAATACAGGCGGCCTCAACCGGTGCCTCTTAAACTAGATAATATTATCTACAGATTCTTGCTGTACAATACAGATTACCCAGAAATAAAAGAACAGAACAAGTCAGTGGGAAATAATGATGCAACTGAAATATCAGTGACCTGAAAATAAGATGATAACTACAATATATTTATTACTTTACAGTGTGCACTGGCTGCATTTTATAGCAACTCTCACAGGTTATATTTTCCACACTTAAAATTATATATGTAAGTAAATAAATAAAAAGTGTAAGAAATGGGTATGTTATTGAACATATATAAAACAGTAAAATAAGCATTCTTCTTGTATCCTGAAGAGAAAAGTGAATGATTTAGTGGACGACTTAAGATACCTTGTGTACCATCGGTTCTTTCCCAGCTGCAGCTGTACTATCACAGGAAAGGCTGTAGTATGATACTTTGTGGGGTCTCCATTTCCACTCCCCAAAACTATACCATGCCCCATTTCCTAACTAAGCCAAATCCAGAGTTTTGGTATAGCAATATAAAATAGCTACATCTCAGGCCATTCTTGGGCCTGTATTTACTCCTGAGGGAAAATGGCTGCCTCAGAGAAAATATAGTTTAATACTTCTCTGCCCATTTTTTTTACCACATATGCCTCTTTGCATAGCCTGCTTTTAAGTATGTGTGGATTATAACTTTAAGCATTTCCCTATAACTGAAACAAATTATGTTAGTGAGAGTGCTGTTTCTCTCTGCATACTAAGTTTTGATTAGATGCACCTTACACCATAGTCGCAACTGCAATATATAATAAAACAGATAGTTTACTCTGTACTGTAGCACTGGCCTGTCAGGGGTGATTTTTCTTTATCTAAAAATAAGGCATTGAGTAGGAGATAAAATAAACAGTATTCAACACATTCTAGACAAAACATCTGGAAAGCCTAAAAAGAGAAATTGCAAGCATACCATTAATATAATGGACACTGAGATGACAAAGTGGCTGCAATTAAATAAGAGACTGATGTGGACTCACCCTCAACTGTAGAGATTTTCCCCTGGATTCAGCAAGCCCTGCACAGCGTGCAGGAATAGTGCAGGAGCTCCTGGAGGCAATATGGCTGCTGTGCGATCCAGGAATAAGGTGCAGGTATGTGTACAAGTGCATCCTGCAATATTCCTGCACGGACACAGCTCCTGTATGCAAATTACCCCATTTGCAGGTGAAAACCATGCAAATGAGGTAAATTTGCGATCCAGGAAGCTGTCAGTCGGCCATGCAGGGCTAGTGTAGTGTGCAGAAATGTATTCTGTTAGTAACCAAGCACATTTCTGCAAACTACAAAATGGAGCCATGACAGCTCAACTAAAGGGTGCATATTATGCGGAAACCATGCCAATGGCCAAATATATGGCCATTGGCATGGAAAACAGTTGCAAAAACTCTCCTTGTTAATAAGGAGAAATTAATCATAGGCACTAAACAGCCTATAATTGCAAAGTACCTTACAAAGGTAAGGGAAAACAGCTCTTGTACTTTACAAAAAAAGCACCTAAACAGGCATGTCCAAGGGTCAGCTTCCGGCGATTTCTCCTGTCCACCTGGTGAATCTGGGGATACTGGGGCAATGTAGCAACTGTCTCATGTAGACAGACAAGCCTCTCCTCCTACCACCCAACACTACAACCTGTGAGAGATGCACTTACATAGCCAAACTGGAAGCAAAGCTCTTTCCAGCCAAGATTGTGCTAGACAGTCAAGAGGAGAAGGTTAACACCTGGCACTACACTTCAAGCAACACATAGCCCTTCAAAACCTACACCATCAACACCCACACATAGCAACACTAAACCCACATATGCTGAGACCCTTAACATTAACCTGCCCAAGCAACAAGGACCTCCAAAGCTGAAACACAAACAAACACCAGTCACAACCAAAGTGACACATAGCTCACAACACCAGTGTACCACCCAACAACAGCCCCTAAGGCAAGATAACATACCCAACACTTTAGTCATAGGTGACTCTATAGTCAGGCACACTGATGTCCCACTCACCAGGCTGAGCAAAGAGAAAATTACAGTCAGCTGCCTGTCAGGTGCCAAGATCTGCCAGATAATGCATGCAATCAAGTCACTCCACAACAAGTACAAATACGACTCTGTCATTGTCCATGTTGGAGTGAATGACTTGAGATGTACCTCCCTGGACTACATGAAAAGAGACATGGAAGAGCTCTCGGATTATGTGGCCCATGCAGGTATGACCCTAGCCCTGAGTAGCACCCTTCCTTCGCCCAGAATAATACCACAGTATAAAGACAAAATGATTGACTTCAACAATTGGCTAAGCTTCTGGTGCCATTCAAAGGAGATCCAGTATCTGTCTGCCTGGGATGACATGATCGACAAACCACGATGCTTTGCCAGAGATGGTCTGCACTTGTCACCCCTGGGATTCAGGTTACTGGCTAAAGCTCTTGCCACCCCTATAGTGCCCTTTTTAGGCAAGGTTCAAAGGACAAAACTACCACCGTAACAGATACAAGTATGCAAAGTCTGAAGGTAATGCTACTCAGTACTAGAAGTCTAAATCTCAAAATGCACTCTCTCGAGGCACTCCTAAAAATGGAGAACATTGATATCTGTGCAGTAACTCAGACCTGGTTCAAGACTCCAGAGAGCACTCCTGCAATACCAGGCTACAACTCTTACCACACTTTTCAGCCACCAAACCAAGACCGAAACACTAACGGTGGAGGAGTGTCCATATTCACCAAGGATATTCACACCTCCAGGCTAGTTGTCCAACACAATGCATCTGAAATTCTCCAGGTGCAACTAACACTAGGTAAGACTGCAGTCCAAATTGTAGCTTGCTACAGATCCCCCACCATGCCTCAATATTCTCACTACACCTTTCTAAGCATACTGGAAAATATTAAGATACAACCAAACACCCTAATAGTGGGTGATTTCAACTACCCTGCCATTAACTGGGAAAACTACTTGGGTACCAACACCTTTTCCCAATGGTTCTTGGAATTCATAAATTCCAATGCCCTGGGTCAGCTAATCCATTGTCCCACCAGGGGCTTCTATATCCTAGACCTGGTCATTACCAACATGGGAGACACATGCTCCACACCAGTGGTCACCCCCTCATTGGTCAGGTCTGACCATAAGCAAATCACCCTTGATATCCACATCCCACCCCCAACCCCCAGTAAGGAAACCTCCATAAAAACTTCTCCAAACCCAACTTTATGCAACTTAAGTCAGAAGTGCAAACTTCATGGCACCCATGCAGATGGGAGCTGAAAGTTCGACTGCTGAATCCTACACTAAGGTACTGTATGAGCACATTCACTCATGCATGAATCGTGCTATCCCAAATAGAACCAAGACACTCTGCTCCAAAAAAAGGAAGCCAATCTGGTGGTCCCCTGCTATAAACAAACTATACAACAGAAAGAAGAAACTGTTGCAGACAAGAGGAAAATCCCAGGATGAAAAAACTCCCTTTCCAGCTTCAGTAAGTAGCTAAGATCCCTCATAAAATCCTCCAAAGCTAGTTACAAAAATAACATTGCCAAAGATTCCAAAGACAACCACAAGGCATACTATAGTTATGTCAAGAATCTAAATGGCAATGCTCAGATCCGCTCTGAGCTACAACAGAATGGCATTAAATATACTGATCCCAAGGATATTGCTAATATCCTGGCAGATCTATTTAGAGCCAACATCACCCCCCCTCTCACCCCCTAAAGGGCCCATCTCAATATCAAAAGATTGCAAATTTCAGTAATCACAGTCACACAGGTAGAAACCGCACTCTCCAAAGCTAAGAATACAGCATCCATGGGAACAGATGACATCCAGGGCTGTGTACTACATGAACTAAAAAATGAAATGGCACCTCACCTAAATGTCATGTTTAATCATAGCCTCACCTCAGGCTTCGTGCCCACTGAGTGGTGCACAGCTACAGTTATCCCACTCCACAAGGAGGGATCCACCTTGGATCCCAGGAACTACCGTTGTATCAGTCTGATGAGCCTGATCTGCAAGGGCATGGAACACATTATCATGGAACTTATAAACAAAGACATTGGCAACCATCAAACACTGGACCCCACCCAGTTTGGGTTCATGAAGGGCCGATCTTGTCTTCTGAACCTGATTGACTTCTTTGAATCAGTCTCCAGAGCTGTGGAAGAGGGTAAGGCAGTCCACACAGCCTACCTGGACCTCACCAAGGCCTTCGACACCATCCCCCACTCTGGAATCATAGATAAACTTACTAAGCTGGGCATAAATCCCTATGTCACTCGATGGATTGCCAACTGACTTACTGAAAGAACCCAGACTGTAAAAGTAGCCAACTCCAAATCCAGCTCCAGACAAGTGGCAAGTGGAGTACCTCAGGGTTCAGTCCTGGGACTGCTCTTGTTTGACATCTACTTCTCTGAAAGACAGGCCAACACTAAGGGACTCTGTCAAACAAAGTTCGCAGATGACTGCAAACTGGGAGCCATTATTGAATCCCCAAATGATGTGGATATTCTACAAAAGGGCTTTACAGAAACAGATGCTTGGTGCTAGAGCCATAGGTTCATAGGTTAGTACAAGGCTAATTGCCCCTTGTGGGCCATTTTAAGCCTAGCCAATTACCCCACGTGAGAATCAAACCCTGCACCTTGTGTTTGCCAGGTAAACACCTTAACCCTTATGCCATCCTCCCTCCCACCCATGGGCTCAAGCTTAATGCCAAGAAATGTATAGTTATCCCCTTTGGGAAAAAACATGTACCCATGAATTACCACGTAGGTGGCAGTACACTAAACGCTGAAAGTGTGATGAGAGACTTGGGGACACAGGTGGACAGTGGTCTCATCTTTGATAAGCACATCGCCACAACAGTCAGGAAATCCTTCTATGTGGCACACCTCATCACTAAGGGCTTTTCATCCAGAAAAAAGGAGGTCATTATCCCACTGTACTCATCCCTCATTAGACCCATTATAGAGTACAATGCCCCGTTTGGTATGTACCTCACAAGACATCTGCAACAGCTGGAAAGGCTGCAGAAATACCTCATTAAAAGAATCACAGGCCTAAAGCAGATGCCCTATACTGACCGTCTAAAAAACTCCGGCTATACTCTTTGGAATATCGTCTACTCAGAGGCGATCTCTGCTTAACATACAAGTCCATGTCAAACCCTGAGCTGTTGGACATGCTCCAATTAAAGAAATCCTAATCCCTCAGAGGCACACGCTCCAGGGATCTAAACCTTGTCATCACAATGAACAAAACATGCTGGAGGGATAGGTTCCTGACCCAGAGACTCTCCATACTCTGGAATAGACTGCCCATACATGTCAAGCAGAGCACCTCTTTGGCCCTCTTCAAAAGGAACCTTGACAATTGGATGGGAGATAGGAAATTCACCCCAGGGATCATGTCAGTCACCCTGCTAGACAGGTGTCCAGGGAAGTAAATATTGTGGGAAGAAATATCCGTGAAATTGTTTGGCTAGGCTCGTATAGGTCCTAGGGCCGATAGCCTAGTATCAACCTATGAACCTTTTATTTTTTTTTAGCTGATTTCAGCTCTTTAAGTGTAGGGCAGTGGCACTCAAATGGGATCAGGCTGAAAATATAAACCCCCGGGCTTAAATGGGAAGGCAATGGGAAGGAAAATCAACAGTAGGAAAGTAATCAAGGAGAACTAGCATAGCTGGCAAGTGAACTGTATCAGAATCAGCCAATTAAACAGGAGCAGCCCAGCCCAGCCTAAAACACTGCTATAAACTATGCAAACACCTTTCCTTCTAGTTTTTCCCACATACTCTACACCACCGGTGTATACAAGCAGGGAAATTTTAACAGACAAAAGCAACAACACGATAGGTGCTGCAGCAGCTATCATCCATCAACATGTGGAAGAGACTGAGGGTGGTGAGGATGAGAATGCTGTTGACCTACCCACAGTGAGAAGACAGGGAAGAGTGTACAGACCCAGGGTATCCTACCAGGGGCTACACGAGCTGGAGATAGTGGAGTGCTATAGGGTGGACAGGGACCTCCTACTGCAAATTTTTGAGCTGTGCTGGCCACGCCTGACACAGAATTAACAGAGGGGAACCCATCCCAGTGGATACCAAAGTATGTGTAGGCCTAAGGATACTAGCCACAGGTACCTTCCAAAGGCCCACTGGCGATATCATGAGGATTTCACAGGCATCAGCATCCAGGGTACTCCACCAGTTCCTGGATGCCATGTCAGCACATGCTGGTGAGCAAGTATATTTTGCCAACATCCCTGAGGCGTTGGCCAGCAATATGCATCTCTTCCACCAAATAGCAGAATACTCTGAGGTAGTAGGTGCTATAGACTGCATGCACATACACATCAAAGCATCACTCGGTGAGCAGGGTAGGGTCTATATCAACCAGAAGGGCTTCCCCTCCATCAACTGCCAGGTCATTTGTGATGCCCAGGGCATTATAATGAATGTGTGTGCTGGTTGCCCTGGAAGCTATCATGACTCCCACATCTGGCATCTGACACAGCTGTACCAGAGATTTGCCAGTGGGGACATCCCTTACGGTCACCTAGTGGGGGATGCTGGTTATGCACTGGAGCCGTGGCTGATGACACCCATCAAAAATGCACACACACCCGAACAAGAACTCCATAATGAGGCACACACACAGACCAGAATCATAATAGAGTGTGTGATGCTCAAGTCATGGTGCCAGTGCCTGGACACATCCAGTGGAGCCTTGCAGTACTCACCAGCTACATGTACCCAAATTGTCATTGTATGTTCCATGCTACACAATATGATCCTGCAGAAACAGCTGCAGCAGGAACAGTATGGGGCAGGGCCACACAGCCCCCCATCACTGCCAAGGCCTGTACAGGCACAGAGTGACTCAGAGGAGGAACAACCTGAGCCTGCCCCAGTAGGCAGAAGGAAACACGCCCAGTATTCCCTGGCCTTGGTAAAGAGGCAACACATAGCACATATACTGACACAGTAGGGACCCAGGGAATGATACCTCTCTCTGACTCACACATACAGTAAAAGGGATGCCAAACATGACACTACCTGTATCTAAACATGTGTAGGAAGTGTACTATGTGCATCTGACATAGGCAGCCCTGCAGCACCATCCTCATTACTGGCACAGCCACAAGGTAAGTCACTCTTCCTACCAATTGCCGAATGGAGTAGTATGTGTTGTTACCTGTATCTATGGTATGGATGTGAGCATGCAAGGGAATCGGGTGGCTGAATGGGATGCCAGTAGATAGTAGAGACCTATAGTGGCAGTGTGAGATCTGTAACAAATACTGGTGTCACCATAGTAGCCACTACTAGACAAGGTGACAAAACCCACTGCAGGAAATGTCCTGGGCCACATGTGTGTCCATATGACACACACATGCCAGTCAGGGAGGTTCACATACCCAATAACAGTCTCAGCCAGCAGGACAGGCATAGACAAACACAAACAAAGGCTGTGCTAAGGCCTCTGATTGATGGCTATGGGTAACTCCCCCTCAAACCTACAAAGACAGACTACAACAGGTCAGGCAGTGCAGATGTTAGTTCTGAAGGGTAAGAAGTCAGAATCTGAAATGTAGGTCAATCAAACCTAAGACCTGTAGTACACTGATATGTCTCTAGTCAGCATGATAGGTTAGAATACAGAATGAAATGGAGTATCTGACATACCAGTACAGTCACAGCAAATGTGGAAAGGTGTCAGGTGTGCCCCCCGATCCTATGTAGAAATGTAGTAACAGCCAGGTGTGCCCCCCCAATCCTATGTAGAAATGTAGTAACAGTCAGGTGTGACCCCCCATTCCTATGTAGACACATAGTAACAGTCAGGTGTGCTCCCCCCACCCTATGTACAAATGTAATAACAGTCAGGTGTGCCCCCCAATCCTATGTAAATACGTACTAACAGCAGGTGTGCCCCCAATCCTATGTAGAAATGTAGTAACAGTAAGGTGTTCCCCCCACAATCATATGTAGACATGTAGTAACCCACAGGTGTGCCCCCCCAATCCTATGTAGAAATGTAGTAACATGTATGTGTAGGTATAATAACAGTGGAGCACAGATTACCTGAGCTGGCCAAGGTAGCAGGATAGATTGTAGCATGTGGACAATATGCAGGTCTGCGTGTGTTAGGTCAGTGTGTGTTGTATATTGTGTGAGAGTGATCAATATGTATGCATGGCGAGGTTTGTCCTGGTGGCCATTGCCTAGTACTGCCGATGACAGGGCCAAATTCTCACAACTGCAGAGCAAACATCCAGAATAACACATCCCAGCAGTAAGCCATAGTAAATGTTTGGAGGTAATATGTGTCATCATCTGAAAGATGGACATGGCATGACTGTCGGCACAGATATACAAGCAGTACACAGGTGGAAGTACTCCAGGCAGACAGTGTATAATATGTAACTGTCAAGTGGACACACCCTTGGAATTGTGCATATAGGTTTGTAGCACATTATCTGGGCTTGTAGTAGGGAATACCGATGTCAACAGGCCAAACAGTAGCAGACCACAAAGGTCATAGGAATGATGTATTGAGAAACAGCTGATGTCCCTGCACAAACCAGCATAAGTGGAATGCCCCATGCATATCTGTGAGTCAGATGCAAGTAGTGGCCATATCACACATGCACCCAGCTCACCCCACCACCACCCACAGGTACCTCTCCGGCTTTGTCCCTGCTGTTGGGAATGAGTACAATATGACACCCACCTGTGTATGGCAATAGCGAAAGAATGCAGCATGCAGAGCAGGTGTCCCATGCAGGTATGTCTCTAGCTGTAAGCAGCAGCCTGCCAGCATCCACACCACTGGACCAATACTGACAGAAAGTACTGGCATGAACACCTTGTACACCTACCCTGTCATTCCAGGGGAATATAGTGTATCGCAGCCTGGGACTGTAGGACTGACAGAATGCAACAGACTGCAACAGCTGGCCTGCATTACTACCAAATGGCCTACAGTCCACTGTCAAAGGTATGTGTCTCACCCGTACTGCCAATGTATGTTATGTCATGGACTCCCAAATAACAACATAACACGGTCCACAGAACCCAAATGCAAGGCCATGTGGACAAATCACAGTAACATGTCCACCATGTCCAACTGCATGAACTGTGGACCAACACCAAATTACTGCTGTGATGAGGTGATAACTACAGGGAAAATATCAGAGAATGTCCACACAATGTATGAAAGAGGATAGCATAATAGAGGGGGGTGGGGTGTGGGAACATGGGTGGCATGGAGTGAGTGAAGTCCGAAACTCAGCCTTGTGCACATACTATCCCTGGCTGCAAACACAAGAATGGGTGGTTACAAACATGCTCGTAAACCACAATGTGTAGGGGTAATGTCCAGAATTATGACCCCAGCCTCTGGGTAACCTGTGTGAATCTGTACACCTGTGAGGTATTGCCACAGCAAGCTATGGCCATACTGTCAGGTCGATGGATGTACAAGCATGGGATCCTCTGCCACCACTGAACCAAGGTGCTGAACCATTTACACAGACTCAGCATCAAGTGTCTGCAGCTTCCCCTCCAGAATGGCATGAGTGTGCAAAAATATGTAAGCTGCTGACCACAATACTGGACACAGCTGCAGTCACCCTGTGTTCTCCAGGACATCCCTGCAAGCAAATATGTCTACCTGACAGTACTTGATTACATAAAACATCACAGTGTATAACAGTACATATCTCTGGATATCTCTGCTAATACCAGGACCATGTAGCAGAAGCAGCACAGACACAATTACCTACAGTAACCCACTATCCTTTGTCCATGTTGACCCCATATTGTGAACTGATCTACAGATATCCTGCAGAAACAGTTTGCTACCTGTAGATGTAGAACACAAAAGTCTCCACTGGAGTACAATCTACCTGGAATGGATTCACACATTCAATACAGATGGTCATACTGGGCATGCTCCCACACTTAGAGAAATGAAGACCATGTCAGACAACAAACTACTGAAAGGTCATACTGGGCATGCTCACACATTTATAAAAATGAAGCCCATGTCTGGCAACAACAGCGGACCATACATATCTGACAGTCGCAGATGTTAGTGCATACACTCCTCAGTACACACCAGTCATGCTTTGCACACACATTGGATAGAAATGCACACATATATCAAAGGACAACACAGTATAATAGGACAAAAGTACACAAGAAAGATGTGTGGAAGAGTGTGACAGTGACAAAAAGCCTTCCATCATGAGGTCTGTCCCACCCAGCACACATCCAATTGGCTAAAACCACATGATGTGCAAATGCCAATCACCGTAGACATATGCCTCTGGAATCCCTCAGCATTATAGTGTCTGTGGTACTAGTGCTAATTGTGCAACATGACAGTACAAGTCAGTACTCATCTAGCAGTTGTATACACGTACCTGTGGAATATAAACCTGTGTGCGCCTGAGTGTGATGTGTCTGCCTCTAGATGAATGGGTTATGGCCCATGCACACACACACTGCACTCCCCATTGCCCTACTATGGCAAGCCTGCTGATGTCTTCACCTTGAAATACACCTTTGGGGAAAGAGTAACTCAATAATGTCTGTGGTGTGTCCTATAACTGTGTAATGCTGTAGCATGATATACTAGTTGGGTATGGGTTCTATTCCCAGACATGGCAAGTGTGGATGTTTGTGTGTTTGTATGTCTGTGTAGGTAGCAATGCTTTTGAGGCCATTCACAGTCACTACAACCTCCAGTGCCCTTCTTTGGCAAGTCAAAGAGTAGTCCAGTAATGTACGTGGTGCACCCTATAACTGCGTAATACTGTAGTGTGATTAGTTAGGTGGGAGTTCTATTCTATTCCCTGACAGTGTGTGTGTGTTTGTTTGTGTGTAGTTCTTTGGCAAGACAGGTAGATGTCATTCACTTTTAAATACACCTTTGGGAAAAAAGTAACCCAGTGATCTATGTGGAGTGTCCTATAACTGTGTAATGCTGTAGTGTGATAAACTAGTTAGGTAGGAGTTCTATTCCCAGCTGTGGCAAGTGTGTTTGTTTGTCTGTGTAAAGAGCAATGCTTTTGAGGCCATTCACAGTCACTACAACCTCCACTGCCCTTCTTTGGCAAGCCTGCTGATGTCATTCACTTTGAAATATACCTTTGGGGAAAGAGTATTCCAGTGATCTCCATGGTGTGTCCTGTAACTGTGTAATGCTGTGGTGTGATAAACTAGTTAGGTAGGAGTTCTATTCTCAGACATGGTACATGTGGATGTTTGCATGTGTTTGTTTGTCTGTATAGGGAGCAATGCTTTTGAGGCCATTCACAATCACTACAACCTCCAGTGCCCTTCTTTGGTAAGCCTGCTGATGTCATTCACTTTGGAATACACCATTGGGGAATGAGTAGCCCAGTGATCTCTGTGGTGTGTCCTATAACTGTGTAATGCTGTGGTGTAATAAACTAGTTAGGTAGGAGTTCTATTCTAAGACATTGCAAGTTTGTTTGTCGGTATAAGGAGCAATGCTTTTGAGGCCATTCACATTGACTGCAACCTCCAGTGCCCTTCTTTGGCAAGCCTGCTGATCTCATTCACTTTGAAATACACCTTTGGGGAAAAAGTACTCCAGCAACCTCTGTTGCATGTCCTATAACTGTGTAATGCTGTCGAGTGATAAATTAGCTGGGTAGGAGTTCTAGTCCCAGACATGGCAAGTGAGAACCTATGTGTTTGGTAGTGTGTGTATCTAGGGATAAATGTTTTTTGGCCATTCACAGTCATTACGCACACCTACAAATGGTGAACATTGATAACTGTGCAGTAACAGAGACCTGATCCAAGCCTCCAGAGAATACCTCTGCAATACCAGGTACAGCTCTCACCACCTCTTGGCTACCAAACCAGGACCAAAACAATAAAGGTGGAGGAGTGTCCATATTCACCAAGGATATTCACACTACCAGGCTACTTGCCCAACAGAGTGTGTCTGAAATACCCCTGGTGCAACTAACAGTGGGTGAGACTGCATTTCAAATTGTATAGCTTGCTACAGATCCCCCACCATGCCCCATGATACCCACTACAGCCTTTTAAACATACTGTGAAATACCATGATACAAGCAAACACCCTAATACTGGATGAGTTATATTACCCTGCCATTAACTGGCAAAACTACTTGTGTACCAACACATATGCCCAACGGTTCTTGGAAGTCATAATTCCCAATGCCCTGGATCATGTATCCCATAGTCTCACCAGGGCCTCAAATATCCTAGACCTGGTCATTACCAACATGGGACATCAATGTTCCACACCTATGGTCACCCCATTGTTGGTCAGGTATGCCCATGAGCTCATCGCCCTTAACATCAACATCCCTCCCCCACACCCCAGTAAGGACACCTCTGTAACACACATCTCCAAAGCCAATGTCATGCTACACATGTCAGACATGACTAACATCATGACATTCATGCAGAAGGGAACTGAAAGGGCAACTGCTGAATCATACATGAAAGCACTGTACAAGCACATCCACTCATGCATGAATTGTGCCATCCAATAGTGAACTAAGATGCTCCCCATCCAAGAAAAGGATGCCAATGTGGTGGCCCCCTGCCATAAACATACTGTACAACAAAAGGAGATAACTCTTGCAGAAATGGAGGACTTTCCAGGATGGAAATACTCACTTACCAGATACAGTAGAAGGCAGAGACCCCTCATGACATCCACCAAGGCTATTTTTGAACATAATATAGGCACAGATGCCAAAGACAACTGCAAGCCATTCCATAGCTATGTGAGGAATCTAAATGGTAATGCTCAGAACTGCTGTGAGCTACAACAGGATGGTACTAAATCTACTCCTCCCAGGGATATTGCCAATTGGAAGATTGATTTTTTGCCAGCTGCACCCCCCTCCCAACCCCACAGGGCCCATCTCAACATGGATAGATTGTCATATGCTGGTAATAATGGCCGCATAGGTACAAACCACACTGTACAGAGCTATGACAACAGCAGTCATGGGACCAGTTAACATCCCGGGCTGTGTACTACATGAGCTACAAACTGCAATTGCACCTCACCTATGTGCCATGTCTAATCATAGCCACACAGCAGGCTTCATGCCCACTGTGTGGTGCACAGCTACAGTTATCTCAGTCCACAAGGGGGGATCCACCTTGGATTCTGATAACTACAGCCCCAGCAGTATGACATGACTGCTCTGCAAGGCCATGGAATGTATTATCATGGAAATTAAAACAAAGGCATTGGCAACCTGCAAACACTGGACCCTAACAAGGTTTGCTTTGTGAAGGGTCAATCATGTCACCTCAACCTGAATGACAACTGTGAATCTGTCTCCAGAGCCATGGATGAGGGTAAGGTAGTTCACACAGCCTATCTGGACCTTGGCAAGCCCTTCAAAACCATCCTCCAGTCTGGAATTATAGATAAATGTATCATGCTGGCCATTAATCCCAATGTCATCTGATGGGCTGCCAACTGCTGTACTGACACAACCCACACTGTAAATGTAGGTGACACCAGTCCTAGCCCCAGACAAGTGACAGTTGGAGTACCTTAGGGTTCAGTCGTGGCACCGCCCTTGTTCGGCATCTACTGCTCTGAAGTACAGTCCAACAGTAAATGACACTGGCAAACAAAGGTCATAGATTACTTCACACTGGGAGCCAATATTGAATCACCACATGATGTGGATATTCTACAGAAGGGCCTTACAGAAATATATACTTGGTGCCTGAGCCATGGCTTCAAGCTCAATGCCAAGAAATATATAGCTATCCCCATTGGGAAGGGACATGTACCTGTGAAGTACCACATAGGTGGCAGTACACTAAACACCTAAAGTGTGATAACAGACGTAGGGACACAGGTGGACAGTGGTCTCACCTTTGATAACCACATCGCCACAACAGTCAGGAAACCCACCTATGTGGCACAAATCCAGGAAAAGGAGCCAATTGTCCCACTGTAGGCATCTCTCAGTAAACCCAGTACAGACTACAATGGCCTGTTACGTCTGTACCTCACAAGACATCTGCAACAAGTAAAGAGGCTGCAGACATACCTCACGAAATGACCACAGGCCTAAAGCAGATGCCCTATGCTGACAGTCTGAAAATCAGCCAGCAATACTCTGTCAAATATTGTGTTCTCAGATGTGATCTCTGCTTAATATAACATGCCATGTCAAATTCACAGCTGTTGGACATGCTACACTTAGAGATTTCCAAACCTTCACAGCCACATGCTCCAGGGATCCAAATCCTGTCATCACAATGAGCAATACATGCAGGAGGGATGTGTTATTGACTTAGAGACTCCCCAGACTCTGGAATAGACTGCCCACACATTTCAAGCAGAGTGCCCCTTTGGCCCTCTTCAAAAAGAACCTGGATGATTGGATGGGAGATAGGACAATTCATGTCAGCTGCCCTGCTAGATAGGGGTGCAGGGAAGTATATATCAAATATATATCATGGGAAGTCATAGCCAAAGAAATGTTATGTCTAGGCATGTGTAAGGCCTAGGTCTGATAGCCAAGTATTAACATATGACCCTATGAACCTATGAGCTACACATTCCATTGCCCAACCTTGGCAAGGTTGCTGATGTAATTCACCTTGAAATACACCTTTGGGGAAGGTGTAGCCCAGTAATCTCTGTGGTGTGTCCTATAACAGCGTAATGCTGTAGTGTGATATACTAGTTTTGTAGGGGGTCTATTTCCAGACATGGCAAGTGTGTTTGTCTGTGTAGGGAGGAATGCTTTTGAGGCCATTCACAGTCAATACAACCTCCACTGCCCTTCTTTGGCAAGCCTACTGATGTCATTCACCTTGAAATACACCTTTGGGGAAGGAGTAGCCCAGTAATTTCCATAAAGCGTGCTATAACTGCGTAATGCTGTAGTGTGATGTACTAGTTAGGTAGGAGTTTCAATCTCAGATGTGACACCGGTGAAACTTGGTGAGTTGTGTGGGTCTGTGTTTGTCATTCGTATCCTGTATGGAAGTGGCTGTGAGTGTGTAACAACTGGATTCATTGTGGAGTGGGTTTTGCAAATTTCTTACATGGCAGGCCTATTATATGTCACAATGTCCACCTTACAAGGATAGATGTCAAACAGCAGAGAGGCTGGGGTTGACAATCCATACCCCTACATGTGACATCAAGGCCTGGTGAATAAATTAGGCAACCCTTGCATTATCCAGAGAACACTCTCAACCCATGTCTCATACACAAACACACTTGACTAGGCAACAACCGCTTTGGTGGTAGTTCCCTGCATCTTGCCCGCAGATAGTAACCATGGTGTGATTGCAGCAGACTACAGAGGGCATGGTACCCTGTCCCATCACTACAATAGGCACACAATTTCAGACAGTGCTCTTTCACTATGTTCCTCACTAGACACCTGCAACAACTGTAGTGCCATCAAATGTGACCCACAAATGACATACCATGCCTTAAACACATGCCCTGTATGGACAGATGCCACTGACACCAGGCAATACCTGTATCATGCCGTCAATGTTAGTGCAGGGTCAACCTGGTGTCCATTGCCAGTTCCCACCACATGAGACCAGGATTGGCACATCTGATGATAACAATCTGTGTACACAACATGGCCCAGACACCTCAGGTACAGTTCAACATGTCACAGAACATGCATGTGGGACGTGTGCACATCTCAGACACCATCCATATCATGGACTATAGAACACATACATGGCAAGCATTGCACAGCACTGGCCACCCACAATAGTAACCCAGATGACTGGATGATGAATACAATACCCACCTGTGTGGGCCAATCCAGACACTACACCCCTGAGCCACACTGCAGACCATTGTCATGTGGCCTGATGCCAAGGTGTACCCTTCACCTATCCTTGTACAGCCTTCTGGCACAGTCAAGCACTACACACCTGTGAAGCAATGCACCCATGCATGTCAGTACTGGCAACCTGTGTCTGTGTGTGTGTGTGTGTGTGTGTGTGTGTGTGTGTGTGTGTGTGTGTGGAGTATAATGATTTTGACCTCATTCACATTCACTACACCTCCCATTGGCCTACTGAAGCATGCCATCTGATGTCAGACACCTTCACATACCCTTTGCCCATATATAATCTGGATAACCCCTGTGGTGCATGTGATACCTGCGTATTACTGTATTGTGGCAAACTAGCTAGTTAGGAAGTCTATTCCTGATCTTGCCAACTGGGTTAATGTGTGTGAGTCCCTGAGAGAGTGTGGCTGTGTCGACATTGACACCTGTTCATGTGGACAGGCATGTGTACTACACCTACCTTATCAATCCTATATCACTGTTGCAGATGTCACTCACCATCAGATATACCTTTGGACAGCTCCTCAACATGTGAGCTCTGTGGTGCATGCAGTAACTGCATAGACATATGATAGCAATATATAGTCAGTCAGCAGTTTGAAACCCTGTACTGGTCAGTGTGTGACACAAACATGCTTAGGTTTTACTCTCCCACCCCCTCCCTGTCTTACTTTGTCTCTGTCTGTCTCTCTCACTCCCTCTCTGGTGGATGTGGAGAAGTACAACTGCTTTGCTTAGGCAGCAGCTTTTGTTTTGTAAGGGATGCTCATGATCAGATGATGGCCTCTGCATGAATTGCAGTCCCGCTCTAGCTGACTGCATGTGGAACAGCTGTGGTAACATTCCCATAGCCAATTGCATGGAAACACATTCCAGTATCTAGTAACATTATGTGGGTGTTGGGCCTTTTCTTTCACTGTGACCAGGACCTCATGCTGGTGTTTGGCAAACAGCATCACAGGTGATATTGGGATTTATCGCTAACAACATACACTGTAGAGACAGGCCAACAAACAGGACGGGGATGTGTCAGACATGACTACAGAATATAAGTGTTGCTATTATGCATTTGGAGTGTTGGTTTAACAGGGTGTGTGTGGATATGGCTGTTCTACATGATTTAATAAAACAACGAAATATACACCAGGATCTTTATTAAATAAAGCTTTCGGGTCTACACCCTTCAACAGTATAACTTAACTTATAAAAAATCACCATTTAAATAGGAGTACATAAAGTCACATGCTTCAACCCAACCCACCTAACAATAAAAATTTAAAGCTACAATGAATCAATAAATATATGCAAAGTAGCACATAAAAAATCACATCTATAAAGCATATATATTTTTATAAATAAACAATTTTATACTGTTTCTTATAAAATCACATGTACCATACTTAAAAATTAATAATTAATAATTAAAACTTAAGCTTATAAGACTTCTCTCTGTCTTTTAGCCAGAATGGGTGGCTAAAAGACAGAGAGAAGTCTTATAAGCTTAAGTTTTAATTAACTCATAACCTGGGCATTTTACAGTTGTGTGTACAGTACTGGGGTCTGTGTACTTATGGTGATTGTCGACAGTATGTGTGTTGCGAATATGCACCTTGGCCTGTGCACAGACTGTGGTAGATGCAATTGTTCTTATCCTTTTCTATCTGATGTTACATGCTGCTCCAGTGTATGGTACCCTATCAGCTCACATGTTTGTAGGGCCAAAATGTCCCATATCACAGACAGGCATTGGAAAATACTGTGTCATGAGCCAGCTTATGTATGGTTAGTGTGTGAGTGGTACATATGAGGATGGTGTTTATCAGACAGTCCATATAATGTCATATTAAGCTTATGTACCATATGTGGCTGTGGCTGTGTTCACATTGGTTGTGGGTATGCACTTTCTCACAAGTGTCTGTTACACTGTGCTGTGACATGCCTGTAATGCCTGCTATATTTGCAGGTACATGTGTATTCCCCCATACAAAATGTAGTCCAGTGTTGTGGCAGTCTGCCTGTAGTTTGCACAATGCTTTGTTACATGCCTAGCAGCTTAGTGTAATTATTCAGTGTACTGTTATGTCCAGATATTTGCAAGACATACTGCTGCCAGGCCACCATAACTGTTGTATATTTCTGACAAAGCAGTGGGATTCTGTACAGATGTATGTCACTAACTACTGGGTAGTTTGTGGCCATGTGACCTCTGCATGACCAGTTATTATGTGCCATGACAGACAGGCGTGTGTGAATGAATAAACTGCGTGGGACATATGTAGTCCAGTTTTTACGTGATATACCCATGTACATGGAAGTTAGCATCCACATTGTCAGGCTTGGTCCACATGTCTCACACAAAGGGGATCTGTGTACACCTCTGGACTGACCTGAGAGTGCCATACTGTCCACATATATTGGTCATATCTCTGCTGTAGTCCACAGGATCCTTACTGTACTATCAGTGGTACTGTACTATGATGTCCTTAGGATGTTTGTCAGTAACCGATGGCGTACATGTCAAAAGTAGATGTGACCTCCCACTCACAACATCTGTTAAGACAACCCCTGTTACAGTAGCAACAGTCTACACATATACCTGCAATACATACATGACATTCCCTTGGACTAAGAGGTTGAGACTATTGGTGTTGAGGTAGGACGCCTCTCCATGTTCTGGACATATGGTAAGCATATATGTGTATATATGTGTGTATATATATATATATATATATATGTATATATATATATATATATATATATATATATATAGCCATATATCCATATAGATGCATAGACATATACATATATGGATATATATATATATATATATATATATATATATATATATATATATATATATATATATATGTGTGTGTGTGTGTGTACAGTTTATATATATATATATATATATATATATATATATATATATATATATATATATATATATATACACACATATATACAGCTATATATGTTTACACCTAAACAGATATATAGATATATATGCACATATAGTTATGGATATCTACACATATATTGACATAAATAGGTATATCTGTTTAGATATATATGTACATATAGTTATAGATATCTACATATATATCGACATAAATAGGTATATCTGTACATATAGGATGTACATATATATATATATATATATATATATATATATATATATATATATATATATATATATAGGTGTAGGACTATTCACTGAAAGCACGTTTCACTGAAAGTCAAATGACTGTGCACAAATCGCTGAAAGCACAATTCATTGAAAACACAATTCACTGAAACACATTTCACTGAAAGTTATATACGGCCTTTTCCCCACTGTAGTGCGACCCTGGAGTTAGAATATATAGTAAGGAGGGGTATATATGGTCTTTTCCTCACTGTAGTGTGACCCTGGAGTTAGAATATATATAAGGAGGGGTGTGGTGGGCATAACCCCCTACATAGTTTGGATATATATTAAGTTTAGAAAAGCATAATTTATTGAAATTGCAAGTATCCATGTGTATAGTTCAAAATATTTAAAATAGGTGGGGGGCTACACCCCCCCACCCCCTTACTATATATTCTAACTCTAGGGTTGTACTACAGTGGGGAAAAGGCCATATATAACTTTCAGTGAAATGTGTTTCAATGAATTGTGTTTTCAGTGAATTGAGCTTTCAGTGAATTGTGCAGTCAAATGTGTTTCAGTGAAATGTGCATTCAGTGAATAGCCCTAGACCCATATATATATATATATATATATATATATATATATATATATATATATATATATATATATATATATATATATGATGCACTATAAAGATGTGCCCACCTTATCATGAAGGGATTCTCATCTAGATCAAGGGAGGTCATAGTCTCCCTATACTCATCACTCATCAGACCAATGATTGAGTACAATGCCCCATTCGGAATGTATCTGACCCGACACTTGCAGCAGCTGGAGAGGCCACAAAAGTTCCTCCCCAAAAGGATAAAGGGTCTCAAACATCTGTCCTATGCTGCCCGACTTAAAGAACTCCAGCTCTATTCATCGCTTGCTCAGAGGTGACCTTTGCCTAACATACAAGGCCATGTCAAACCCAGATTTGATGAATATGCTTCACCTCAAAAATCTAGATCCGTCAGAGTCACAAGGGCGGGAGACTTAAACCTCGACGCTATTAATAGGGTGCTGGAGGGATAGATTCATCACCCAAAGACTCCTATGCTGTGGAATAAAATCCCCTCCATATGTGAGGCAGAGCACCTTGGCCTTGTTCAAGAGAAATCTTGACCAATGGATGGGAGATCGCAGATATACCCCAGGGATTACCTCAGTGTCACTGCTCAACAGAGGCACAGCAAAATAATGGGTATAGTTCCCCATACTAAAGGGGTGGCGTATGGCGTAAAAACTATGGGCTAGGCTTGTAAATGCCCTCGGGCAGATAGCCTAGTATGAACCTATGAACCTATGAACCTGTGTATAAATACATATCCATGAATAT
Source organism: Protopterus annectens (assembly GCF_019279795.1). Lineage (NCBI taxonomy): Eukaryota > Metazoa > Chordata > Ceratodontiformes > Protopteridae > Protopterus > Protopterus annectens. Next base: position 587,593,249 of record NC_056737.1, on the reverse strand, counting down.
ATATGTGTATATACATGTAGACATATATCTACATATGTATATGTATATGTATATATCCATATCCTTGTCATGTGTAAACATTACTGTTGTGTATACCTTCCCAGATGTATCACACCGTATGTATCTGATATGTGTATATTTATATATAACATCATATGTGATGCAACATTAATATCACTAACAAGTGCTACACAATTGTGGAAGTGACAGCAATTGTTCAATACTATTCAATATGTGTACTGACAAATATATTGGAAAAACAACAGCTATCTTAACAGCTATCATTGTGTAGTGGTTAACTGTTGTGACTATAATGTACAGGGTTCTGGGTTCAAGACCTGCAAGGGCTGTTTGTTTTGTTGCTGGGCAGAACAAGGGCTGCTGGATACAGAGTGGTTAAGGCACTTTTGAACAGCTTTAAGCGTGGGTTTGCGTGAAGCTAAGCGGTGCTAAGGTATGGTTAAACGTATGGGTGCTTACACCATGTAGGCTTCACTTACCAGTGTGCAAATGTGCTTAGCTGTTATGTTGCAGCAATGCTGACACTTGCAAAGCATGGCTCAGACCTGGTAACCAGTGGTCACATACCAGTCTGATAACATAGCAAGGTAATGACATCTGTAATAAACGTATATAATGCCACATACAAAACATGCGTCTATGTGCCATCATTACAGTAGCAAGGGGTGTGGGTGTCATGCCTGGGACACTCGTGTATATAAGACCTGTACATCACTCTTATCCATGTGAATATGTTACATACAAGGATAGTAACCCAGGTTATGTGCTGTCATACTGGCATGTAGTGTATCATGCCGTTACTACTGTTGACAGTGCTTTCCCAGGCAAGAGTAGATTGTTAAATGTAGTACTGGCAACAAGCACTCCTGCATGCATAGCTGGACTCTGAGGCCTCACTGTCGTGTTCCTGGTGTGTGAGCTGTGTCACAGTATATATCTCCTACTGGATAATGAGCTGACATATGGAAAGTAAGTGTAGAATACTGTCTGTACAGCACATGTCAGTGAGGGCTTCCAACATGTAGTAATGGCATACATATTGGTGTCAGATGTCTGTCTGTCAACACATTCATCCTACTGCATAGCTAGTTGGCAAGATGATGTCTGTCAGTCCCTGTACAGATGTGCAAATGGCAGGTATCCAGCTTGGATATGTGCAGGCAACCTATGCTTGACTGACACTGACATGTCTGCTCAGCTGTGTTATAACTGGCAGAGACAGGACAGAACACCCTATATGCACCACATGCCATGGGTACCTCCACTACACTACCACAGTCAAAAGAACATGCTTGGTTACAGGTCACCATCTCAGGCACTAACCATGTGTTGTAATACATGCTGCATATGTGTCAACTGGATTACCTCATTGGCCATTTGCACCCAGAAGATTGGCTCATGCATGTCACTCTCACCCTGAGGGTCACCACAGTGGTGTCTGTCGATAGATTGTCTGCTGGCACATGGCAGGTGGCATGATACCACTGTACACACATCCCCTACACTTCCCATGTCTCCATGGACAATAGCCAGGCACACACCTATGACCACCTGCAGTGATGCACCCCAGTACTGACAAATGTGTATGTGTGCATTACTGAGGATATCAGTGTCTGTGTGTTAGTAGACCTGTAGTTGGGAACACCATGAGGGCCTTCACACCCACCGCAACACCCATTGCCATAGTTAGATGTGGCTGCTGCTGTACCAGACATTACATGTACCCTGTTATGCTCCTCTCCCTAACAGCTACCTGAGCCTTGCAGTACCAGCACAACAGTGTTGTACAAATGGGTTGAAAGGCATGGGATACCTGCTGAGCTTTGGTAAGTGTGTGTATGTGTGCATGTGTGTATATCTGTGGGTACAACATTTCAAGGCCACAAACTCCTATTACAATATGCATTGCCACACAGTATTATGGATAGTGATGTTGCTGCCCATAGGTGAGGCATGAAAATGCATCACCCTACTATGCCTGTAGCATGGCATTAGATGCATATCCCTGTAATACCACTGTTGGGATGGACAATGGGCTGTATCACAGTCGTGGGCAATTGTGTGATGGTGGGTATGTCAGAGTGTCATCATGGGTTCCAGTGTGTACAATATCCACAGTGGGGTGTGGGTGCTGTGTACACTGTCATTACTCCATGGTACCCCCGGTACATGTCCTATGTACCACTGTATGGTGGCCACTATCACCATCAACCATACAGGTAACTGATAACACAATCCAGCCCAGTTATGTATATGCTGTGTGCAGCCTACCTGTAACACATTGGACACACTGACACGTTACTTAGTCCCGATAGGTCCAGGTTTCTTGGATGTGTGTCTGTTAATGTGTATATAATGGTATGTCACACTATGTATTGTCCATATACAACCATTACATCCCCCATTACCATACTGTACATGTCTGTGGATGTTCTGCATGTAACATGTGACCTGGAACATACCTCATCCTAAATGCTGTGTGGTGTGTGCAATAAAAGCCACACACATCAATAGCACTACATACCTAGGGGTCTAGTCCCAGTGTTGCGAAGTAAGAGTGTGCATGTATGTGGATGGATCTACATCAGGTTGCTGAGTATACATGTCCCAGAGGGTCACCTGTCCATGTGGTAACTGTTATACAGACCTGTGACATGTGTTTAACTGTACCCAGGATATTTCACAGCCATGGTCTCTCCACAGTGCCATACCCCTTGTGGAATATGATTGCAGACCATCCTCCCGCTGACACATGTACACCTACATGGCTAACATTATGGAGATCACAATCACTCAGTGTTACTAACAGCTATAATGCATCATGGCTAGACAGCTACACTACCTGACATGTAAGCATTAAACATTACTGCTGACAACATGTTACACAACAGTACATTGGTACACTGTAGTACAGTCACCATGTGCATCAGAACCATAATAGCCTGTCCCTCCATCAATATTATGCATGACAGGGATGTGGCACAGGTATCCTCATATGGAGACGGTGTGTTGTTGATTTGCCAGAGACCGAGGGTGTGCCATATGTTAGACACCATGTGTGTGGGTGAGGGGTGTAATTAGCTGATATGGGTGTGGTGATGTGGTGTGTGTAGGTATGGGGTTGCCCTAGGTGTGTTTTTATAGTGTGTGGGTATGTATGCACACAGTTCTGCCATGTGGCAGGTGTTTCTTGAACAGCTGCAGACCATACCTGACAAGGTGTGCAGTTCACTGCCTCTGGCCATGGACACATGGACTGTACCTGCCAGGGATCACATGGGCACATCCAGGTAGAGGCCTCTATGTGCTACTCTCCCCTGATGATGACAGATGTACGCTGGAACCAGATGCCTCCTGGGACTGGCCAGGGCCATGAGCAGGTGGCCTGCTGTGGTGTGGTGTGGACAGCACTCCCCTGAAATTCTGGGGCTGGTACTGCTACTACGGGAGCGCCTTGCACATCTACTTTGACCACCATCTGTTGGCATTCCTGGCGTATGTCAACATGGCCATCGCCCCACTCCCACCACATGTTCGAGCATGGACAATCCACAGTCGATGAGGCCAACCATCTCACCCAACTGTCTATACATGTCCTTGGTATAATCGCATTGGGTACCTGCAAGTTCATGGAAATTTTCACTTACAGATGAGAGAGCAGCCCTCTGCAGCCTTAGGCCCTGTCTGGTGTACAGTTCCATACATGCCTGCACCCCCATGACATTATGAAACATGCACCTGGTGGTACCAGTTGTGGCACCTTTGCCAGGGGCATGATGCCTAGTGGCCCTCCCATGAGCACTCTGGTACATCTGCCCATGTGATGCCCTGCCAGACATCCGGCTATGCCTGCTGTGTCCAGACACAGCAGGCATAGATACTACACTCTCCTGTGCACTGCCACCAACCACAAACTGTCCATCTGCTATGGCCACTGGTGATGGGGTATCTATAGGCACTGTGACTGTGTGCGGGGTTGCGGTGGCTAACAGGGGGATGTCAAACAATGGCGCAGTTTCAGCCTCTGACAAGCCCGACTGTGACTCAACAGTCCTATCATCATCTTCGTGTCTGTATGGGCACCAATATCAGATTGCATGCAGGAGGGACCCTTACCCACCTCACCACCTGTGGGGGAAAACAAGAAACTTACTTTAAGACCTGTATGGCATTGCATAACAGTACACACACACACACATACACACACGCACACACACACACACACACACACACACACACACACACACACACACACACACACACACACTGAAATTCCACCATAATACCTACCTGTCCCTGAGTTTACAGACAGCCCCACATTTATTCACATAAGTTCCCCATCCTGCATCACACTTGGTAACATACACTCATTAATACCACTCATTAATGTATCATTCCTCTAAATGCCTAGACAATTGATCACAAAACAAGACCTATTACTCCATTGCCTCCTTGACTTGAGTGGAGTAGTTTTACAAGGCCTCCCTGCGGTCATCCAGTGTTCACCCTGGGTATGTCCAGACATCGTGAGCATGGCCCCCATATGTTAGGGGCTACTACATTCACTCCATAATGTCACACACTGGAGTGTCATATGTAACTATTGCTCACTACATGCCAGATCTGCTGCTCAATCAACTTATCATGTGGGCAACAGTAATATATGGATACACTCCCTGGTGTTGTCTAGTAATTCCCCAATGTATCTGTAGTGCTACATACATGGGTAGTCATTCACCTTTCTGCTGATTGCAATTTTAAGGGTACACCTAGTGTCTAGTTTCCCTCCCAATGCATGTTCCATGCTGCAAACCTTACTATACTATCAGCTGTCTTGTGATTACATATCAGACAAGTATTCCTGGTGTCTCATGTGTCAGTCCATGTCCATGTACTGCACGATTCCAAAGGGAAGTACTGACGTATGAATAACCCCACAATCACACATGTACATATATGGACACCCACACAAACACACACATGCACACACACACATCCTACATGCATCAACCCCCTCCACTCCACCAGATTGCACTTACAGACAAAATAACCCCTCCCACACACACACACACACACACACACACACACACACACACACACACACACACACACACCTACAGGTGAGGATGCACAAAGATAGTAAACACAGACCTCCCATTACCCATCTGTCAACATGCATAACATTTGGTACTCAACAGTATGTAGTGCAGCTATAGTCAATCCATGCTAGCAACAGTATACATGTGTGTGATGCATGGGCTTTGTTAGTAGGTGATGCCCCTTTCCCTGGTAAACACTGCACCCATGTACACAATATTACTGTACACCTGCTCTGCATCTTGCCATGTACTGTGCACCATATCTCACAGGTGTACAAACCATTTCTGAATGTGTATTACTGTGTCAGTTATGTCTGCTATAATGCTCACAGCCCCTATGTGTTTGTCCGACACATACCTGGGATGATATGTGGACAGATGTCATTTATGAATGCCTGATGTCTGATTTACAGATCTCAACATCAGTGGTGCATGTATGACCAATACGATATTATTACACTGACAACCGTCAAACCTTACCATGGCTATGGAGAGTGTACACATCCTTATTGATATGACACACTCTTCCTTGATATGCCATGGGACCACATCACCACATATGTTAACATTACATGAGCCTGATATGCGACATATGTCCTGTACAGGCACATGCAGTGTCTAACAAATGTGTTAGGTGTACAAATGCTGACCGTGATGCATACACTTCGTGGGTGCATATGTGTGAACGCCCTTATCATGACGGTTTGTTGCACATACTGTTATGTGTACTACAGCAGTCACTATTCCTGGCAGGGGTATACTAGCATGGGCCATCTGCATTTGCCAGTATATGGTCAGTCTGCCCTACACATGTCCCCCAACTCTACATGATTGCAAGGTCAACTCATGTGCACATCCCTTGGAGTTCACACACTGCTGTCAGTATTGCTGTGGAGTCAGGGTTACTTCTGCCACAGTTCATGAACCTGACTGTGTGCATTTGTAGCATCCTTAGGATCCCTGCTGCAGTGCACTGGTGTGTCATGATGACACCCCCTCCCCACCTTCAGCCTTTTTGCAGATGCTTGACAACTATGGCCTACACATGTCAGTTTGCAGTGTCCAAACACTGAACACCACGTGTAACAGCCTAGTCCCAGCTAATGACTGGCAAACATGCAAATGTACACTGGCACCAGCACAGTACAGATGGGGATGGTGGGCCTGAGGTGGGGTGAGGCATTGGTTGTGCAGCACCTTTATCTTGCATGATACTGTCTGTAGGTTTCCAACTTGGTCATTGTACACCAGTACACATTGCAACACATGACTGTTGGGAACCTCCTCTGTTATGCATACACCACCTATAGAGAGGCCTGGCTGATGTTTCCTGTGGTACAACTGTCACATCTGATTACCCTAACCCATAGGCCACACGCTTGCAGAGTACAGGCAATTGATGACACGAGAACTGCACAGCCAGTATTTGCTGGACATTTCTGCAACTCCCTCAGTGTTGTGGCATGTTACTGAGCAGCCCACATGACCAGTTTGCTACATGTGACATCATTTGTCTTGGATGGCCATCTGTTTATTTTCTACATTATTCCTGTCCCATACATCCTTGCCAAATACATGACTGTCTCCACTGTTTGCCATGGCATATGCAATGGTGAGGTATGGCTACATGTCCAGCTCATGGGTGCTACTTGTTGGGTATGGGGTCCATGCCATGTCATGTAAGATGTGTGCAAGCCATGCCTACCTCTGTTGCAGGTAAGTGTGCATATTTGAAAGCTAAACATCTTGGACAGCAGACCAATACGTGGTGTGACAATGGGAATGTGTACTTGCTGAAAGGTGCATTTCCATGACAAATGCATGCAGTCAGTACCTCAACAGCTGCCTCCACTATATTTTATCTGGAGTGTGTGCACACATATGTCTCCAGTGTTTGTGAAAGTATGTATTCCCCATATTTGCTGCCCTAACCAACAATTCAGTATTACACACTCATTGCTTATGTTGGGACCATATTGCAGGTGTTAAGGGTTGGTGACCACAGTATTATGATATGCCATAGTGTAGCTCTGTAACAGTTGCCATTGTAATACTGGTATATACACTGTTGTAGCACTGTATAAGGGTTATGTTTCACACATGTCACTACTCTAGGCCATGTGTCCCACCATTATGTTCATCCCTATGTACACATTTCGCAATGACAGGATGTTAGTTACATTGCAGGTGTTCTCTGTGGTATCCCGAAGTCTCAAAACAATCCACTAAAGTGTAGTGGGTCTAAAAACAAAACAGTGTAAGAAAGTTCTCTGTGTGGAAGATTTTCATTCCATATATTTCTAGTTAATCACTGTATATTAATCAGATCAGACAATAGTAGTAGAAGTAGCGAACACAAACTTGTCAAGTTAAAAAGTATATAATTCCACAGCATTACTAAGTATTCAAAATTAATCCAAGCAAGGCAGGCAGTCTGTTTTCAGTCAAAAATCCTTTATTAAGTACACAGACAAGCGATCCAAGTAAAACAAAAATAGAGTAATAATTTCCTCAGAAGCTTTCTATATATATATATATATATATATATATATATATATATATATATATACTTTTTATCAGGAATGGGAGTGGTTTATTGTGCTGTAAAACAAAGTGTTATTGCTACACATGTTAAATTCACATCCCTTCCCCCATCAGTGTGGATGGATCGCATAGACATGGCTGATCTTGAAGGAGACATCCCGAATATTCTGGAGAAACATGAACTCATGTGGCAATTAAAGCTGAACTCTTTTAGAAAGCCTGGACTAAACTACTACTGTTCAATTAAAAGTGCACTGAAACTTAGAAAATTGCCACATTGTTTACATGACTAATTGGATTTTATTTTATTTTTTTCTACAAATTGGTTTTAAATACCATTTTAAATCATTTGAAATTTAAGTGTATATTTTGTTTCCATCATCATACATATATATTTTTTTATTTTTATTTTTTTCTGGTTCTTTTTTCCACTTTATTCAAAATGATGGTAATAACAATACTAACTAATTATACAATTATATAGGTTTTTAGGATTCTTGTACACAGACCTGAAGAAGTCTAGAAGGACGAAAGCGATCTTTGTTAACAAAAATCGAAACTGATTTTTACATGCAAAATGTATATGTATATATTTATATATAATTTCTGATCGCAAAATGAACTAAGGTTGATATATTTCCAGCCATGTAGTATATTGCCTTGTATAAAATCACAGACTTAATAATCTACTTAATAATTTGGTTAAATAAGATGTACCATTAAAGTACATGTCATGCAGCCACATTCTCAGCTTAAAGGCATATGAAGTAGATAATATTTACTAGCATAAAATCTGATAAAAAATAAAAAATAATAATAAAAACATTAACACAAATAAATAAAATATGAAAAATATTCATAAATACACCTCAGTACGAGTCACTATATCACCACCTCACAGACCTGGGATGATCACTCATAATACCTGGAAGACAAAGTTGTGTTCAGGGCCAGTAGACAAAACATGCTTCGCTAAGGCACTAAAATCATGCTGCTTCTTCATGCAATACACATGGTCCCTAATTCTGTTTTTTAATCTCCTGTTCATCTTACCAACATAGAATTTAGAACAGCTATAGTGACTCGTACTGAGGTGGTCAAGTTGGAGTGGATCTTGAGGTTGGGGGCACACCTAGCTATGGAGCTGAATGATCATGTCCCCATTAAGCCTGTATTAAGAAATAAATGGCTGTAGGGCGTTTATTGTTGTTTGTTCATATATTTATGAATATTTTTCATATTTTATTTATTTATGTTAATGTTTTTATTATTATTTTTTATTTTTTATCAGATTTTATGCTAGTAAATATTATCTACTTCATATGTGTTTAAGCTGAGAATGTAGCTGCATGAATGTTTGTTTTATTGGCTGTTAAGCTGTTTGAGATGATGTCATTTGTATGTAAGTTATTCTGTCCCCATTCATGTTTGTCTGAAGAAGCAGTATGGTATTACCGTGAAAGCACTAACTTTCTTTCTGTGTAATAAAGTTTTTTGATACGATTACTTGCTGGTTCATCAAGTTTTTGGATCTAGCTGCATATCGAGGTGTCTTCTGCCTGCTTTGGGGAATTTTACAGTTTTACAGTTTTGTTTGGTTGCTGCAGTTGGGTTTGTTTTTGTTGTTCATACTGCTATCAGTACATGGCTACATCCATTTGTGTTTCTGACTTCATATTCCTAACTAAGGGTATGTTGCAGACTATCCTGTAACACCAGCAACTTGCTTAGTGTATGACAATACTGTTTCACATATGGGCCTGTGTTCTGGCCTCTGTCCTCCACCTACATACCAGGCTTTGTCCATATGACATGCAGTCAGGGGTTGTTATGTAGTGGCCTGTGATTATGTCATGGTGCCATTTCTGCTATCATTCCAGTAATGTTGTAGCCCCAACACATATTGTGGGGTTGGGTCTATATATATGTGGGCTTCATCTGCACAATACATGTGTGCCCTTCTGCACTCCAGAGGTCAGTGTATGTAACAGTGTTATATGCCCCTGCAAGTCAGTCTATGGGGGCTATGCACCATAAATAACCTAGGCTGTTACAACACATGAGGGATATCAGGAGTAAGCTGCATTAAGGTATATGGATATACATTAACATACATTTCACCTTGGGAAAATGCTGGCCTACTGCTTCCTGCCATACAGACTGTTTGTCAGTGTAATTGTGATGGTTTCAGTTATGCCTTGTTATGTCACAGATGCATCCCATTGTGTCAACTGAAGTCTTTTTCCCCTAGAGATTGCATACATCATGTAGTTAGAGGCTGCTGGACTACACATCTGCATGGTGTGTGTGTGTGTGTGTGTGTGTGTGTGTGTGTGTGTGTGTGTGTGTGTGTGTGTGTGTGTGGCCCAGTCTGTCTTTACTGTTGTACTACTTGAAGGCCTTGGCCTGGACAGCAACGTATGTTATGCTTTTGGATTAGTGTATTATTTATCTGTTTGAGAGTTGCATTAATCTGTTTGTATGTATTTCAAAGTCTAAACAGCTATATGACATGGCATATACAACTGTAATGGTACACAAATACAATTTCTCATGTATGCAAACCTGTGTGTGGTGTTATATCCTTTGACCTCTCTCTGGGTATTTGTTTCAGGCAACAGTTGTCTTTTGTATGGGAGACTCATAACACTGTCCATTTGATAAGGTGGCAACTGTAGGAATACTGGCTGTTCAGTATAGTGTTCACCCTCTATATATGTATCTTCCTATGCATATCTGTGTGTGTGTGTGTATGCGTAGTTACATATATATATATATATATATATATATATATATATATATATATATATATATATGTATCTGCATATATATGTGTATATGTATCTTAGGAATGTTTATTGCTTCCACATTGTACATTGCCTATGGTAGCCAGACTGTACTGCATATGTTATTGATACTAGCCTGACATCATACAGGTGGGATGGATTACTGTTAAAGTCTTGTGCCCATGTTGTGTTGGGTCCTGGTTATGGGACTTGCAACAGTTGGTATTGTATTGCAGGGCAGATCTGTTTGACTGTGGGGGAGGGGAGTGACATCAATACATACAAGATGTATTTAGCTTGGGCTCCCTCACCCCATTAATGGTGCCTGTGGTCATATATGTATTTATGTTCTTTTTTATATTTATAGATATCTATATATATATCTATATATATATATATATATATATATATATATATATATATATATATATATATATATATATATATATATATATATATATATATATATATATATATATATAGATAGATATATATATATATATATATATATATATATATATATATATATATATATATATATATATATATATATATATATATATATATATATAGATATCTATAGATGCATATGTATATATATATATATATATATATATATATATATATATATATATATATAGATATATATATATATATAGATATATTTATATAGATAGCAGTTGTAAGCAGGTTTGTACGGACGTAAGCACTGCTAACATCCGGTTACAGTTTTTTATACTGATTTAGATTCTCAATTGCTTAACCTGTGTAGGCATTGCTTACCCCCACACAAACAAGCTTAAACCCGCTTACTGCTGCTTAAACGTGCTTACTCCCACTTACCCCAGTGCTGATTTCTTTAAAAGAAAATAAAAAGGGTTGATAGGAAAGTGGAACAAAAGGGGCACAAAGAGGGAAAGACAGTAGGGAAAATAGCTAGGGATGTGCAGGATGGGTGTAGGGAAAGTCCATACCTGCCCACTTTTTCTACAGCAGCAGCTCTGCAAATACACTGAATTTGGAGATAGATTTGGACCTTCAAACCCCTGATGTTGTGAAGCCAATTAGACCAGATTACATGTGTCCAGTGGACACATGCAAAATTGTCAGCTATGTGTGGGGCACGATTTTTTTTTTGGGAACAGATTGCCCTTTTTTTCAGGTGAGAGTGGGATGTTAGGGAGGGATAGTAAGTATACTTGGGGAGGTAGGTTGGGTAGGATAATTGACAAGACAGACAAGACACATGCAGGGGCAGTACATGTCACATGTGGGGGGTAAACACCTTGATGGGGTGAGGTGTTTGGAAATCAGAAGCCCATGATCCATATAGTGGAAACAGTGGGACTGAGGTCCCCACCCATGGGCAGTCACCACTGCACCTTCACAGCCTCAAAGGTGGCTGTGCTGGGGGCTGAGTAGGAGAGCCAGGCCGACCCACTAGTTGCGACATGCGGCCCTCAAGCTGGTGTAGCAGATCTCCTAACTCCCTGTAGAGCTTGCTACGCACCATGTCCCACACCTGGTGACGGGTGACAGTGTCCTGTCCTCACCCACTCCCGGGGGGGATGAGCCCCACCCTCTGAGGCAGTTCCACCTGAAGGTGGTGCAGGACCAGTTGACAAGGAGGTCCCAGGGTGGGCCCCAGACATGCTGGTGCCCAGTGCCGTGGCCAGCTGAGGTGGGTGGGTCCGCTGGAACTGGCCCTCCCAAACGTGCTATGGTGTTTCAATTTTGCAACATATGTGGGTTAGTAATAGTCAACACATTCCAAGATTAGGTATAACAGCATGCATAGATATTCTTATTAACCCAAACACCAGATATCGAACAGTAGCAAACAGAACACATGCATATATGGAACTACAGTGGCAATTACAACAGCATGCAGGTACACTGATGGCAGCATGTCACCAATGTGGGAGTATTTCAACATTGCACATGCATAGAAACAAATTTAAATAATTATCAAACAATAGGACATATGCCCCAAAAGTATATTTAATGAGGCACATACCGATTGAGTTGTGTCTTTACTTTATTGTTGCAGATAAGGTGGGGGGGATGTCAATTAACAACTAGTATATTCCTGTAGTTCTCATTACTTTCCTAGTCAGTGCTGTGATCTGTACCTTACAGGTATTAGCACACTACCCTACCATATTCCCTCGAGCCACATGCTCCAGGGATCTAAACCTCACCACAACAATAAATAGGACACGCTGGAGGGATAGATTCCTATCCCAGAGACTTCCCATGCTCTGGAACAAGATTCCACTCTACATTAGGCAGAGCTCCTTGCTAATCCTCTTCAAGAGAAACCTTGACGAGTGGATGAGAAACAGAAAGTTTACCCCAGGGATCACTTCAATGGCTCTGGTGGACAGAGGCACAGGGAACTAATTTAAGGGGGTGTTGAAAGCCAACACATTCCGGCTAGGCTTATAAATGCCTTCGGGCAGATAGCCTAGTACCTACCTATGAACCTATGACCTTAGTTTGGACAGTGGTATGGATGTAGACAACTATATACATGAACTGAGTTTTACCTGCAGTATACATCTCTTACCTGGTATACCTGTGGAGATATTGTTTGTTAACACTACCTAATTGTTTCTCCACATATTCACAGATTCCTAGTTGATGTTATGCACATACCTGCCCATCTCTTATTGCACACATTCTGGGCATGTCTTGACCACATGCAGGTGAATCGGGACATATTTTGACTATTGCCCTCTTTAAAGCTTTCGTGAATTGCACAATGACAGGTTTGTTTTCATTGACATTTTCCAAATATGTACAGGCCTGACAGTCAGTTATTTGACATGAAATGTTGCCTACATGTCAGAGATTAGCACAGTGATATGCCAGGGTGACAGCTGGCAGATATGGGCCGAGTAACTGGACATTCTGGACAATTCTGTACACTTGTGGGATATGATTTTGCGTACTGCTTACTACTACTCCCAGGATTCGAACCATGGCTGTGTCTGCTAAAAATAAAACACTGTCCATCACAGTTGTGTGCTATATAGATATTGCTGTGCATCTCTTGTATGATTTCTGCCTATAATTCTCCTGTGATTTTACATTCTGACCTTGTAATTACAACACTCTTATACAGGATTTCCTAGACAGTTTTATTATGTAGCACAGTGTGGGTGACAGTGATGAGTAATACCTTATTATTCAGAGCAACCGCAACACTAACAATGCTATACAGTACCAGAGTAAACAGTACCAGTACAAGATATAAATCTTTTATTTCTAGGCACAGTGTTCATATCTGACAGACCTGTGGGAGCAATGTTTGTTAGCACTACCTGAATGTTGCCACACAAATTACCAGATTCCACATTAGTATTATGCACATACATCTCACTCTGTTACTGTACACACTCTGGTCATAGCTTGCCAACATGGGGGTGTAGATGGGACATACTTGGCTTATTACTCTCATAACATTTTGGGGAGTTGCTAGAGTGACAGGTTTGTTCTTATAGATGTCTGACAATCAGTTGTAGTTCTTGTTTGCTGCCTAAACGTCTGGGATCATCCCACTGATTTGCCAAGGAGACAGGGTGACAGGCAACAGATATGGGTCAATTTAATGGACATTCTGGACATATCTGTACAGTTGTGGGGTATGATTCTGCATACAGCCTACTAACACTCCCATGATTCAAACCATGGCTGTGTGTGCTAAAAATGCAACCGTTCATGTCTCAGTTGAATGTGATATTTGAATTTTGTTGTCTGTCTTTTCACTGTTTTCTGTCTAAGTCTCTTTCAGTTGTACTATATGACCTCTTGGGATTACAACAGTCATATACAGACATTCCTACACATTTTATTTATGTAGCACAGTGTGGGTAACAGTGCTTAATACAACAGTACTATTAAGTGATTGCAACTCTACATTACTATATGATACCAGAGTAAACACATGCAGTTCAACAGTTAGACCTTTATTGTCAGGCTATTATGCTTTTATTTGCATACAACCTATATGAGACTCTTCCTGCCATATTCTCTGGTGTATGCAGTACATGCTTTAAACAATACAGGTTTTATATGGGCAATTAACTTACTACTACTTTTAGATTTATTTCCTATGACAGTACATGCAAGAGTATTACTAACCTGCCTCGCATCGCAGCTGCTGCAGTCTACAGGCATAGGCTTCCTGGTTTGCAGCCTGCTCATCTGCCACTGTGAAAGACATAAGAGGAATATTTAGCCATACATATCCATAATATACATGAGCTGGCAATTATTAAACAGGTAGTGGACTGATTCTTACACATGGCTGGGACATCCCTTTTCCTCTTAGCTTCTTGGAGCCACTGATCCAAGAGATCCCCCTTTCTACGCTTCATGTCAGCATAGTGATGCCTGACCTGCTCACCAGTTTGGGGTATGCCAGTGGCACTGGTGAGTTCACCGGTGAGAAGATCCCAGGCTTCTGCTTTGTATTGGGAACCCTGATACTGGCCCTGCAGCAGTCTGTGGTCATGTTAATTCACAAGGAGTCCTGCAATGACTCTGGACTTCTGGATGCCCCAGCACTGCACCCGAAAGCACACACCCCCTCCCATACCAGACATAGTGCCTACAGGAGGAAGCTGCAACTAGTTATGAGATGTATTCCCACCTGTTGGGTTTAAATAGGGCCAGTTTCCTGCACTTTGCCATGATTGGACAGTTTTGAAAATGCTAAGTTATGGGCAAACCTGCTTACCTAAGGTTGGCATTGCTTAAAGGGGTATAACAATGGGCAGACTGAGTTAGCTGGCCTACACATTGCTTACAACTACTAAGCTGGGCTGTGCATTGCTTAGCATTGCTTAATTTTTAGTTTGCATTATATTTGTATGGGGTCCTTGTGTTTATTAAGGGATTTCATCACTTTATTACAATGTCACCTCATATCTGGGCTTACTGCAGTACTCCAGTTCACATATTTATGTTATGTAGTAGGTTATACAACACAAAACTGTATATAGAGTCCTTTCACATGTTTAGTTTGCTTCTCTTATAGTGAGGATCTGTTTGGTGTTACCTCATTCTTATGTACTGCTGTGATGGCGTAGTGGTTAACTATCGGGACTATAGTGTACAGGGTCCTGTGTTCAAGACCTGCAAATGTTGTTTATTTTGTTTCTGTCCAGAACAGTGGCTGATGCATACAGAGTGATTAAGGCACTTTTAAACAATTGTAAGCAGGTTTGCATGGAGGTAAGCAGCGCTAACCTTTGGTTAAATATGCTTACAGAGAGTTACCTTCAATATTGCTTAACATGTGTGCGTATTGCTTACCCCCATGCAAATGGGCTTAAACTTGCTTACTTCTGCTTAAATATGCTTACTCCAGCTTTCTACTGCTTAAATATGCTTACTCTTGCTTACTAGTGCTTACTCCTGCTTACCACCACATTAATTTAGACAGTAATGTCAAATGGTTCTTGGGAAGGTGGTGGATTTGGAAACTGTATGGATTTATCATTCATTACACATTTTACCTTCCATTTGTATCCCTGATTCCTGTGTACATATACTGTATGGGGCACTTGTGATTATCTATGGACTTTACAACATTATGACAATGACACCTCACATCTGCATTTAATGCAATACTCCAGTTCACAAATATATGTTATTTAGTAGGTTATGCAGCAAAAAATATTGGTCATAATGTGATTTGACAGGGAAAATGGAATGTACTAGAGTGGGATTCGAACTAGGAATGACTGCTCGTAAGGTGAATGCTCTGCCTACTACACTACTGCAGTACTGCTTTATTTGCATATATCTTACTTGTTATCCTCTTGTGCCATTTACGCTGCATTAAACATAGCTAAGCACTGGGCAAACCCGTGCACCTATGGTTAAATTTAATCTGTTTCATAAAAAAAAAGAACTTCTTTATATTTCATGTTTTAACTATTGCTCTTGTAAACTTGGGGGGATGTTGCTGGGAGTATACAAACACCTATGAGCGGTCTCGCTCATTTTTTTCCTATATTGCTGTTCTTGATTGCAGGGGCATGTATATTCTGAGAGCATTGTTCTCAGACAAGCCCCCTGCACTCGTACACTCTCCATGTCTGTTTAGGAGTTCAGGCAGTGCGCCTTCATTGATATGCATGATGTGTTGCCGTAATGCTCCTAAATGGCTGCTTCCGTGCTGGACTAAGCTAGTCCTGCACAGAAGGATAGTGAATCTGGGGATTTGTGATTTCTGTGCACATTAATGTCTCATGACTTAAACCTGTTATATCAGTGGGTAACTGCTACATTGCAGACAGTACCTGTTATATTACTGCAGCTGGCCATGCAATTTTAACATCTTTGCTAATAATTTCTTACAGAAGAGCATTTGCTGATTCATACATAAAAGTGTATACCTGAATTACATTGGTTAATAACAGAAACAATTACAATATTAGTATCAGTAGATTTAGTCCAGAGATTGCAGAATGTATGTCATGTTTTTCTTTTAGTATGCTTTGCAGACTGTGTTACAATTTAACAGTAAATCAGGAGTGCTGATTTTATTTCATACAGAGCAGAACAGACAAACAGAATATAAACTGTCATACCAAACAGCTATAATTCAGAGTAGCAGAAATAAATTAGAGCCATATTAGCATCTAATGCACCTGACAAATCCAAATGTGTATAGATACTGGTTGGTAGAATAAGCCTTACTAGGCTAAACTTAAGTATTGTCAATATGCTATACTATTTTAAATATATTAATGTTTAGCTCTGATTCCATAGCTTCCCATCACTGAAATCCTTCATCAGTAGTATAAGTCTACATTGTTTGGCTAGTGTGAAATACATTTAGCAAGTCCATAAGTTAAAAAAACATAATCAAATGTACTTCTTGTTAGAAAATATTATTTTCTGTACCTGCTAGTCTCAGCAGGCAAAGAGTGTATGCTTCAATTTGTAGTTAGATGTTACATTTCTTGTTTTTCTTCCGCTCAAGATTTTAAAGCACTTTGTCATCCAGAAGACAATACAATCTTTCTAATAAAGCAAACCTTTACATTAAGAACCATCTTGCTTTATTTTGTCACATATATTTCCTTAGGCTTTGTAGTAAGTTCCAAGGCTAATCATTTCATAGACGTTCCCAGTGCTAACTACACTATGAGCTTCTCCATAGCACAGATCAGTACTTAGCAATATAAAAATTTAAACATTTGCACATTTTTCAGCAGGTCCCATATGGTATTAGCATGGAATGTTAACCACCTAAAAAAGGGAAAAAGTGAAAGGAAACTGTGAATAAAAATAATTCTTCATGTGCCCTTCTTATTACTAGTTAAATTCTACACGGCAGTAAAAACAGCACACTATTATTGCATATGGCACAAGTAACAATGTTAATTTGCTTTACATGTGGTCCCTCCTTAACATTCTAGACTTAGAGGCCATTTTTGAAACTACTCAATATAACTACATATTTTTTTTATCAGAAATAGCATCACCTTAATTTAAAATTTTCAGACAAGATCACTGAAACAAAGGGCTTGAAAATGTATCTCCATTCTTTCATGAATTTCTTGCATGTTCATTGCTACATTTCAATAACTGTTCTATGATCTCAGAAATTCTAATTATCCCCAACTAAACTAATCCTGTTAAAGTCTAATTTTGATTCATAGCTGCTTGTTACTTGATTGGCTAAAACAATACTAGAAAAACTTTGTGTGGTTGATGAATACTGACATTAAAGGAGTACAGAGCATACAGGCTGACTTGAATGTAGACTAGAATCAAGCCACATGTCAGTTTTCATATTCCACAATTTAAGTATTTAGTCTTGTCAAAATTATTATGCTGTCCACCTAAGCTTATATGGTTTGTATCAAAACCAAAACTGGACACAACCACCATGATGTTATAAAACCAGTAATTAATGTCGAAGTAAAACAAAATAAGATAACATAAGCGCTTTCACATGCTACACAGGCATGCTCCTTCAGATTTCACAAACACATTTTCAAGCAGTTCTTAAATACTAACTGCACAACCAAATAATTGAATAATGGATTCAATAATTGAATTCAATAATTGATTGATTGAGCAAGCAATATTTTAAGGCAACCAGCTCCTAGTTGAAAGCCAGATATAAAGTGAATCATATATAATGAAATGTTTGTATGTGTATCCTGAATACAAAAAATACAATATGATAAGTAATATAAAGTGATGATTAACTAACTAAAAATTAATAGTTTAAACAAAACACAATTTGCAACATCATATTATACTATCTGATGTAAAAAATATAAAATATAAAATATATCAAAACACTATTTACTAAAATGCGTGTACTGAACGTACATCTAAACCCAGGGTATAAATTTGGGTCCTTAGGCATGTCCAGCACTTATAATTCATTACCTCTTAAAACATTAATGGAAGAAATATTAATAGTATATATAGTATATAATATAAAAATACAATCTAGAGATATATAAATATATATGGTTGAATCCAAAAATACATCTAAATACGTGCATCCAGTATTGGTTTAATGCTAATAGACTGGTTGAGCCCTGGTTCTACATGTGCTCTCATTCTAAAGATCCATTCAAGCTCAACTGATTCTAAGTGGTTCAGGTTACTGCCCCCTTGTTTATTCTGCAATATCATCTGTAACACCCTGAACTTAAAAGTATGACCTACATTTGAACTAACATGTCTGGCCAACGCGTTCTGGTTGTTCAATTTTCCTGATATCATATATATGATTATATATTCTGTCTTTTAACCTCCTCGCTGTCATGCCCTCATAAAACCCTGTACATTTTGTGCATGTAGCTAAATAAATTAAATTTTTACTATCGCATGTAGCATAAAACTTAGGTTTAAACTCAAACATCATGGTAGGGTGAACAAAATGTTTTTCGAATGTTATATATCTACGCATATTACATCTCGTACAGCAAAAAGTACCCATTTTATTTATACTTAATCTATTGATTCTATCTTTTGTGTGTTCCTTACATAATAGTCTTTTTAAATTCTTACTATTCCTATAGTTGAATCTTGGTTTATGTCCCACTATATTCAACGTTTTAGCATCTATGGTGAGTACATATATATATTTTTTACATCGGATAGTGTAATATGATGTTGCAAATTGTGTTTTGTTTAAACTATTAATTTTTAGTTAGTTAATCATCACTTTATATTACTTATCATATTGTATTTTTTGTATTCAGGATACGCATACAAACATTTCATTATATATGATTCACTTTATATCTGGCTTTCAACTAGGAGCTGGTTGCCTTAAAATATCGCTTGCTCAATCAATCAATTATTGAATCCATTATTCAATTATTTGGTTGTGCAGTTAGTATTTAAGAACTGCTTGAAAATGTGTTTGTGAAATCTGAAGAAGCATGCCTGTATAGCATGTGAAAGCGCTTATTTTATCTTATTTTGTTTTACTTCGACATTAAATACTGGTTTTATAACATCGTGGTGGTTGTGTCCAGTTTTGGTTTTGATACTTTTCTCATTGGGAATTACAACCTTCAGACGGTAGCAGCACTTATTTTTCTTTATCTTGGTTCCTGTTTCTGTGCTGGCTACTTTCACATGATGGAAAGCACAGCTATAGAATTGGACTATAATCCTGACAATGCCTCCAGGAGTTCAAGGTGGAACAACATTGTAAAAATGCTGAATAATCCCTTGCTGGGCTTAGAGCTACATCATTTATCAACACCGACTACTGCAGGTACTGTGGGTAATTTGAGAGTTTAATGACTTGCTTAGAGAGCTGGAGAATGATCTATACAAATTACAAAGGTTATTATGGCAGAGAAGGCATATGGAGGCATGCCTTCATTTTCGTATTGTACCCAGAGGCATGAGAATTTTATGCATGCCTACTTATGGTAATAATCATCCCGAACTGTTGAAGAGATGGCAGAAATTAAATCTAGAATTAAGTTTCAATTATATAAAATTATTGATTGAATATTTCTCCCCTATTGAAGTGGAACTTACACAAAAAGTAGAGTCTCTGAATAGAGATTTACAACACCGCTTCAAGGGAGCGATGTTTGAGAAAAGAATTGACAGCGTTTACACTCAGGTCACATTATATAGTGACAGGTTATAGCAAGTCAAATATCGTAAGTTGCAACGCGATCACAAGGATTTTCTGCTTGGTCAGGTGTTTGTTTGGCCCAAATACAATCAACGTTCAGGGCAAACATCGGACAACAATGATGTTCCTCAAACTTTAGATAAAGAAAAGGCATATGTCTATGAACTTGATATAACAACAGAAACAGTCTCAACTGCTGTTTGCAATGAGGAAAGCAAAGGCTCACACAGTATTGACGTGATTACGTCATCAAAAGAGCAATGTGATGATGTTGCATCCTCTGCACTTCCCTGTAAGCAAGAGGCCCTAATGGAGTCGAGAGACAGTGAAGGACCAGGGGCAAGACCGAAGGTATCATCTAGGAAGCCGGAAGATTTTTTTCCATTACCGCTGAAGTTCCGCGACAGAGAAAGGGACAGATCATACAGTCGTGGTCGCCAGAAACGCAAGTTTTCAGGGGACAACTTCGGCGTGAGATGAAGGTTACGAAGTTGAACCAGCTGGTCTATAATTTTTCACGACTTGAACTTACTACTGCTGACTATTCCCTCTTAAATAAGGGACTGTCCTTCATTCCTTCTCAGGCAAGTAAACTCAGCAAACTTTTAGTCAATCTCAGACTCTTTGGACGCTCAGTGGCATTAAAGTTAATGCACGCTAACAATAAAAATAATAATGATTGTTTGATAGATCGTTTTAAACGTAAAAGTTCTTTTTGTCCACAAATACCAACTAATGTTGAATGTTATATTAATCTATGTGGGAATGATTTCTATGCATATTTTTCTAAACAAGGACCTAGATGCATGTACTTTAATTTAAGCCAAGAAGAGAGAAGCTCTTTGAGTAACCTAACTTCTAATAATGACATAGTAATAAAACCTGCTGATAAGGGGGGAGGGATAGTGGTAATGGATGATGTAGATTATGACCGTGCAATGTTGACTTTGCTATGTGATATTAATACTTATATAGAGATAGGTTTTGGATCACTCATGAAAATCATTAACAAAGTATATGATGACATTTATGATCTATTGATGTGCAGGCAAGTCACCAAGAAGCTATATGATTTTTTTCTGGTTGAATTTCCCACAATACCATGTATTAAGGGCCTTCCCAAAATACATAAAAATGTTTTTCCCCTCCCCATGAGACCTATTGTAGCAGGTGAGGGCTGGGTGACTGAAAGGATATCGCAATACCTAGAGAGCGTACTAGGACTATTGTTCGTAACATTCAAAGCATCTTAAAAGATAGCTACCAGCTAATCTATTATATATCAACCATCAAGGATAAATTTAAAGATACTTCTTATTTAATGGTAACTTTAGATGTAAGGAATTTATTTACAGCAATCCCCAATGACTACGGCATAGAAGCCGTTAGGAGTATGCTATCAATAACAGAAGGGGTAACGAATGAACAAGGGATATTGGTATGTACTTTATTGGATACTATCCTCAACAATAATGTGTTTATATATCGTGATAAACTTTATGCACAAAAGTGGGTGGTAGCAATGGGCACCCCCTGTGCCAACTCTTACGCGAATTTAGTAGTACATTATTAGGAGAGGTAGTTTTTATTTAGTAGCACATACTACCAACAAGTGCTACTATATAAAAGATTTGTTGATGACATACTACTATTTTGGAAAGGAACTGAGATGGATCTCTTAGAGTTTATCAGTTTCTTGGAGTCGACTACTGATTTTTTGAGATTTACCTCAGAAATCTCTGCAAGAGAAGTATGTTTCTTGGATGTTAAAATAAACAGGATGATGGATGGTGGTCTCTCCACGAGTCTATACAGAAAACCTTGTTGGAGGAATACACTTCTATGTTATAGTAGCATGCACCCCAGACATGTCTTTCCTAATGTGGTAAAAGGACAGTTTGTCAGAATATATAGGTTATGTAAAGAGAATCCTGACCTACAGAGGCAGCTTGATGATCTACACACCCTGTTTTTAGACAGGGGGTATAATGATTCTATGATAAATAAAGTTAGATGCTCCATTATGGATAATATAAATGAAAATTCTAAGGTCACCATGAATCATGCAAATAATAGATCAACAGGGAGTTATGATATTATAACCCCATTTATTACGAGATATACTAATGACAATAGGAAAGTGGTGGACATAATAAGCAAACATTGGAGTGTACTCACCATAGATGCTAAAACGTTGAATATAGTGGGACATAAACCAAGATTCAACTATAGGAATAGTAAGAATTTAAAAAGACTATTATGTAAGGAACACACAAAAGATAGAATCAATAGATTAAGTATAAATAAAATGGGTACTTTTTGCTGTACGAGATGTAATATGTGTAGATATATAACATTTGAACAACATTTTGTTCACCCTACCATGATGTTTGAGTTTAAACCTAAGTTTTATGCTACATGCGATAGTAAGAATTTAATTTATTTAGCTACATGCACAAAATGTACAGGGTTTTATGTGGGCATGACAGCGAGGAGGTTAAAAGACAGAATATATAATCATATATATGATATCAGGAAAATGAACAACCAGAACGCGTTGGCCAGACATGTTAGTTCAAATGTAGGTCATACTTTTAAGTTCAGGGTGTTACAGATGATATTGCAGAATAAACAAGGGGGTAGTAACCTGAACCACTTAGAATCAGTTGAGCTTGAATGGATCTTTAGAATGAGAGCACATGTAGAACCAGGGCTCAACCAGTCTATTAGCATTAAACCAATACTGGATGCACGTATTTAGATGTATTTTTGGATTCAACCATATATATTTATATATCTCTAGATTGTATTTTTATATTATATACTATATATACTATTAATATTTCTTCCATTAATGTTTTAAGAGGTAATGAATTATAAGTGCTGGACATGCCTAAGGACCCAAATTTATACCCTGGGTTTAGATGTACGTTCAGTACACGCATTTTAGTAAATAGTGTTTTGATATATTTTATATTTTATATTTTTTACATCGGATAGTATAATATGATGTTGCAAATTGTGTTTTGTTTAAACTATTAATTTTTATTTAGTTAATCATCACTTTATATTACTTATCATATTGTATTTTTTGTATTCAGGATACACATACAAACATTTCATTATATATGATTCACTTTATATCTGGCTTTCAACTTGGAGCTGGTTGCCTTAAAATATTGCTTGCTCAATCAATCAATTATTGAATTCAATTATTGAATCCATTATTCAATTATTTGGTTGAGCAGTTAGTATTTAAGAACTGCTTGAAAATGTGTTTGTGAAATCTGAAGAAGCATGCCTGTGTAGCATGTGAAAGCGCTTATTTTATCTTATTTTGTTTTACTTTGACATTAAATACTGGTTTTATAACATCATGGTGGTTGTGTCCAGTTTTGGTTTTGATACTTTTCTCATTGGGAATTACAACCTTCAGATGGTAGCAGCACTTATTTTTCTTTATCTTATATGGTTAGTGGGAGGAACAGCCTATTGGATAGGAGTCTTACTTCTGCTCCTGCCATTTTCCAGCTGTGTTATGTCTGATACTTTCAGTCATCATCTCGCAACTTTTGCTGCTTTGTATCAGGACAGTAATTTCATAACCATCAGCAACTACAGGTAAAGTCACAAATTCTTGTTGATTATGCTGCAGACATTATATGTGATCGTCCCTACTCCGGGCCAGTAATCAAGGAACCTCAATCCTCACCACTGATACCAGTGAGGGATGATCACTAGGAGCAAAGATGGATACACACTGTATTTTCAGATGCAGCTCTCTGCACCAAGCACAATTTCCCCTAAGAGAACACAGGGAGCATATTCCAGACCTGAGGCAGGACTCTATTTCTCTCCAGGCCCCAAACAAGACTTCATACTGACCACTTTGGAGCTCTGTGTACCTTTTCCCAGTAGCTCACAAACACACTTGGACATTTGATTTTCACACAAACACACACACACACACACACACACACACACACACACACACACACACACGCACACACACACACACACACACACACACACACACACACACACACACACACACACACACACACACACACACACACCACACACATGGGAAAGGCTGGCACAGATCTACCAGCTGTGCCCCCTCTGCCCAGACTATAAGGTAATTAAGCTGACACCAGTCAGCGACTCAGTGGTGGCTGGTGACTTCAAATTAAAGGGGGGATGCAGGAGACAGGTGAATGGGTGGGGTCAATGGGAAGGGTTGTGGCCAACTAAAAATGGGAGGAGATATACTCAAAACCACAAAAACTGTAACTTTAATTAAATATGCTGCCCTGGGTGCCAAACTGTGATTGTGAGAGTCCAATCAAGACAAAATGAAGTGTAGAAGAAAAAAAAATATTTCAATGCATTGGCTGCATGACAGCTTACTTAATATCTAGATGGAAACAAAAACATTGTGAGGCATGAAAAAATAAATTACTTTTTAAATACATTACTGGAATGCCAGTCAAAACCAAGTATAAGAAAAACAAGCAGCACTCAAATCAAACCACTTCTCCTTGCACTGCAGTTCTAATTATAATTTATATTCAGCTTTATTAAAGTACCAAGTAACATGCTGAAAGTAGCAATCTTTGTGATACCCCACTTGTAAAAATGTTTTTTATCCAAAAAAGACCTGCTGCCTGACAACTATCTACTTGTTTCATAGGGAAAACATGATCAAAGTAAAAAATGAAAATCAAATAAGAAACAAGCTCAAGATACATTGCTTAAAGGATTACTGTACAGGTAATGGACCACACATGATAGATTGACATTCTGTTTGGTTTACAGGTAAAGCCTGCAAAGATGACTGCAAGACTCCAACAAATGTAATGAGCTTCTTAAAATAATGTAGTCCTGTCCTTTATTACAAATACTGTCATATGCATTTCAGTACTCAAGGCTTATACATTATCTAGTTATGTAAGTATTCTCTGCATAGCAACAACAGGAAGGCTTTCAATGTTGACAATTCTTTAACAGTATGCTTATTAAAGCTTACTTGCATCTTACAATCTCAGACAAGCTTACCTGATTGTCATTAAAGCACTGCTACTTAAACACAGAGCAACAGGCACTTTTTGAGTAATAATAAGCATAAATCAACAGCATAAAAATATGACAGAAACCAGAACATTCTGCAAAATCAAGGACAGAATAAAAGTAGTACTTGTGTCTGCCTTGGATGGGGGGATACTCTGCACATTTACACTGCATAACTGCTCCTTGCCTTGCTTGGACACATCCAGAGTCACTACATGGGGGAGTGGGGTGCAACATGTATGTCACAATTTGAAATGTCTCTGGCTGACTGTGATGGCCCTGACACATTTGTCATACCTCTCAACCTCTGAACAAGAAATATGGACAGAGCCATACATAGAAGTGGGACAAAGGCCCAAAAATAAGGACAATTTTTAAATATTGCTCTTATAAACTTAGTAAGATAATAGAATAGTAGGTATTGCATTAGTATGAATTTTCTAAAAGGTACGAAATCTGAAACTCAAATGTCTGTCATTATTTTCTAACTTCAGTCTTTAATGATTTGCCATTAATTTGCCAAAAAAACACTATTTTATGAAAAAATGGACCAAAAATGTGATGCAAAAATATAAAATAGCCACACAATACAGTTGGGAACCTGTCAAAGAAGGGACACTTTTTTAATATTAGTACTGCTAACTAGAGCAGCTGACAAAATAAAAGAATCTACATGCATTTCTGAAATAAAATGTATCTATAACTCTGATTATTACAGTTATTTCTTAATTGTAAGCCCTCCACATTTTCTTCCAAAATTGCCATTTTGCAGCAGGATTATTAGGGGAAGAGCAACATTTTTAGCCAAAATCGGGGACAGTTAAGAGATTTGGATATGTCTAATTCTATAAAGCAATTTATTTGCATGTACCTCTCGACCTGTTAATGCAGGAAATCTGGACAAGGCCAAATATACAGGGGGAACATATAAACAGTACTAAATATTGCTCTTGTATAAACTGAGACAGTTGATAGAACAGGTCTTACTTTAGCATGCATTTTTCTGAAGGTTATGAAGTCTGAAACTCAATGTGCCATTATTTAGTGACTTAATTCCTAAATGATTTGCCAGAAAACCACACATTATATGAGGAACAAACCAAAAATAAGAAGCAAAAATCTATTCATTCTGTGAAAATCTGGACAGTTGAGAGGTATAGTTCAGCCGAGGCTGTCTTTGAGTTTGCCACCCTTCCCCCTCACAAAATCGTGGTCGAATGGAGCCTCCCCCCTGCAGCCATTCCAATGAACCATTACTTGGCTATTTCACCTCATTTACCATAAACACTAATGTGCATACTGCTTTACTTCTACGATGATTTGAACTTCATTTGAAAGTTTATTTTGCATTTTACATCACAAACACTAAGACATCTGCTAAATAAAGCAATGCAATCTCACAATGAAAACAGACTTAGCATTAAAACTTCTCTGCCCTTGAAACTGACATTCATTGAAACAGCATTGAAACCCACATTCAAAGAAAATACATTTTGCCAGTGGCAGATAAAGGTTAACTTTGGGCTGTTTTCAAATCATAGGCCCCTTGCACAAGAAGCATACACATGGTCTTTGATACACCTTCCTGACTGTATTAAATTATATTCCTTGTACAATATAGTATAGTTGTTAGAGGGCATTTTAAATTTGTTTTGAATATTTTTCCAGTAAACAATGAAACAAAATGCATGCACCAATAATGACAAAATTGCCCAATTCAGAACATTTTTCCAGTAAACAATGAAACAAAATGTATACACCAGTAATGACAAAACTGCCCAATTCAGAACATTTCTATCATAAAAGTCTACTCAAACTTCTAAGTCCACCAGTATCAGTAAATATGCACAATCTCTGAAGAAGTAAACATCATCTAAATAATTCCACATTAAAGAAATCTGTAATTAATGAAGAGGTTGCTGCTAGCAAACAACTTTATATTTCATTGTTTCATCTACAAATAAAGTGCCTGTTCCACTTGAGGAATAAATTGCCTAAGTTGCATTAAAACATGATAAGCTAGTAATATTGCAATAGGGAATGGATGGCAAACTGATAACCGGTTCATAGTTACTAGGTATCTTCACCAAAAAGGACTGCAGCATCCACCCCCTTTACAATACAATACAGTATGAGCAATGCATCTATCTACTGTGGGAGTAGAACCCACAGCCTTCTGCATCAAAAGCAAGTACACTACCTATTGTGCTATTAACAATGCAAGCAGACATGGCATAAGAGCACTAAACTTTTGTTCCCCCTGCAGATCTCAGCTTCTTGTAAAATCTACTTGGCACTCAGCTGCATCTCTGAACTTTGCAGCACAAGAGATCAGGAAAAATCCACAATTTTTTTTGGGGGGGGCACAAGACCAAAAAATAGGGACACATTTTAAACATTGCTTGTATAATGTTGGAAAGTTGTTAGAATAAAATGCTGTGTTACCACCATACATTTCACTGCCAAGTATTGAACCCAGGACCCTGTGCAAAACAGTCAGAGCAACATACCACTATGCCAAGTCATCTGTTTTATGAACCAAAGGAAGACTGAAACTTAAATGGCTACCATTTAGTGAATTCAGTTCTCACCATAGCTGTCAATATCTTAGCACAAAATACCTGAACAAAGCCAATAATGGGAGAATACAGCCCCCAAACATATTCAGTGAGTTCAGTTATCACCATAGCTCACAACCTTGGTACAAAAAACCTGGACAAAGCCAATAATGGGGGAATACAGTCCAAAAAAGAGGGACAGATATCCATTGAGGACACCAGAGCAAACCCACGGAGGACATACAGAAGGCACCCCAACAAAGAATAAAACCAGACAACCTATAGCTGTCAGCAACAATGCTACCACTGCACCACTGCACTACTGGCTGTGTTAAGTAACAAAAATACAGAAACCACAGATTTTATGAGGAACAGAACAGAACAAATATGAGGCAAACATTTGCAAATGTTTTACAAATGGTGGTGGGAAGGGAATTCAGGCTCTTGTCACTTGGGCCCAAGGTACAGGGTTCAAGCCTTATTCTCTACCCACCACCATGTAGCAACTGGGGCATTACATATACACACTAACACACACACACACATGATCATCCATGGCAGCTAACACACACACACACACACACACACACACACACACACACACACACACACACACACACACACACACAAACACAATCCTTCATGGCAGCTAACACACACACATGATCCTCCATGGCAGCTAACACACTCACACAATCCTCCATGGCAGCTAAGTCCTCTGTAGCAATTCTGTCCTCTGCAGAAGCCTGCTCACCTGTCTGTCCTCCATAATAGCCTGCACATGGGCTGTTCTGGATCTCCCTGTGAGACGTGAGTGGGCTGGAGCCTCCAGCCTGCAGGTGATGCAGTCTGATGTTAGACTTCTGGGCTAGCAGGGTGGAGTTCCCTGCCTTCCCTATCTGGACTGCCTAACAGAGTAGTCTAGAGTTCAGAAATGAAGCATGCATGCATGCGTGTGTGGAGGTCTGGACTGCCTAGCACAGCAGTCAGGAACTAGTTCCACTCATAAATTTGTTTTTATTTTATTTTTTATTTTCTACAGTGGGGGAGGATTTATTTTATTCTTTTTATAGGTGGGGGGGCTGCAGTCCTATAGCATGAGCCACCCCTGCAGCTACTCTAAGGCTCTTACAAGGGTACCCAATTTTACTGAGTAAAATTAATACTAATACAAATGGTAGAGTTTGGCCAATGCAGCAAGGCTTTTAGGAGCGACCACAATGTCACTAAAATAAGCATAAGTACTCTTAAGATGTTAAAAGTATTCCGTAAAAGAGCAGCTACAGTGAAAAGTTTAGAAATACTTAATAATAGATAATAACATGGAAATCATGAGAATACTGACTATCTAATTACAATAAACACCAGTGTTTCAATCATAGGTGATATAAAAATAAAACAGTTGAATAGATTCACACATATACAAAAAAACAGTATTTGACTAATCTCACTATATTTTCCAGACTGACTAAAGAATTACTGTTCACTGGTTACCTAGTTAGTTACTAAAGCAAGGCAAGATGAAGTGTGTTGAGCTGCTTACTACAGAAAGGAAAGATGAGGTGTGTGGTTGTGTGAGATATCTGTGTGAGATCTTTCCCATCAGGCTCCGGAAGACAAAGCATTGCTGCAAGAGTTCCAGAATATCTCTCACTAATTTCTAAAAAATCATTTCAGTGCTGGTTATAGAATGACATCACATCTGGTCACCTGACTCTGCTACAATACACACCCAGAGATTTGCTAAGATCTGTTGCAGAATCTGAAAGCTATAAAACAATTTAAAAAATGTCCACCCTTCCAAGGTAGCAATTAGTTCGCCCATAAGGACAATACAGTAAGATTCCTTGTCCTAGTTTTCCCAGACATTTTTGTCCCTGGCAGAAATCAGACCCAATCTACATGTAATATTGTATCTAATTCTTTAAATGACTTTAAAGTTTATAATTACACTAATTTATCTATTGGTGTAGAGACTGTAGATTTACTTAGTAAAGGATATACATTTGTTCCATCAAGAAAATTTAATATGGCAGAAACCTTAATAGATTTAAAGTGGTTTACCAGAAAACTCAACCTGTTAACAATGTTGGGAAGCGACTTAAACAAAAAAATGGACTACTTTGTGTCAAGTGTATATAACCCACCCTTGCACCCGTTGTTGGCTCTCTTTGAGAAAATAATGGAAATTGACCTTAGGAACCTTAAGGGAAAGAATAAATATTACAATAACAACCTTTCTAAGGAAGAAAAAGATCTATTGACACTTTTGAGTGAAATGCCAATTAGGATAATGCAACCCGATAAGGGGGGAGGTCTTGCAATTATGTTTATTAGTGACTATAATGATAGGATGACTAAGATTTTAGAAAGCGAGACCTATGTTAAGGCTTCAGTGAATGAAATGAATTCTGCTCACCAAAAAATTAAAACACTATTTGAAGAATTATATATAGAAAAAAGGATAGAGAAAGACATGTATGACTACTTATACCAATCTAAAATCAGGACCCCTGTCCTCTTCGGGATACCAAAGGTCCACAAAGACCTACAAGATCCACCTATGAGGCCTTTGGTAGACGGTAGGGGCAGTTTAACATATACTTGTTCCAAAGTAGCAGATAAGATTTTACAAAAATACATAAAAAAGGAGAACCAGATTTCAAAAGATTCCTGGTCGTTCCTTAGGGCTGTTAATCAATTGCCATTCATACCTGATAGTTACTTGGTTACACTAGATGTGAAAGATCTGTACTCTAGTATACCACATGAAATAGGGAAAGAATGGACATCCCTCCTGTTAGGTCAATTGGGGGCAACTATTGAAGAGATTGAGTTAGTAAGAGAACTTCTAGATACAGTCCTTTCCTACAATTACATATTATTTAACAAGGAAATATACCACCAAAAAATAGGCGTGGCGATGGGCTCCCCTTGTGGAGCCAGTTTTGCCAATTCAGTAATGGCCTATTGGGAGAAGAAAACTATCTTGGAAAAAGACATAGTCAAGAAAAATATTCCATTTTACACAAGATTCCTGGACGACATCTTCCTAATTTTTGTTGGAAAGGAAGATGAAATAAAACAACTATTCATTGACTTAGAATCAAGTACTGATTTCCTAAAGTTTACCTACAAATACAATAAGAACTCGATGGAATATTTAGACGTACACCTGAGAAAAGATTACATCAATAACAGGTTTATGTCTAAAATTTATAGGAAGGAAACCTATTCTAATAAATTTCTACATTTCACTAGCTGCCATCCCCCTCACCAGAAAAAATCAATTATAAAAGGTCAAATGGTGAGGGCAGCAAGGATGATTACTAGTGATAAAGATTTTAAGGAAGAATGTGAGGTACTCCAAAGCTTTTTCCTGCAAAGGGGTTACCCAGGGAATGTTATTCAAGAAATTGTATTTGAAGTACAAACTAAGAGAACAAGAGGGGAATACTTACCTCTACTAGGAACATCTCAAATAAATGGAAATGACATAGGGTCCAAATTAATCAGTGAAGAGAAGATAAACTATTCATGTAGTTTTATAACAACTTTCAACTTAAATTCTACTGATATTAGAAATATTACTTTGAAAAACTGGGAGTTAATATCTTCCGACAGTCATTTAAGAACCTTGGTACCAGATAAACCAAAGTTAATATATAGAAGGGGTAGGGGTGTTAAAATGTGGAAGTTGTAACTTTTGTAAGTTTATAGAAGAAGGCTGCACATTCACGCTAAATAGAACAACTTATAAAATAAAACATAAATTTAATTGTAATAGTAAACAAGTTGTTTATAAAGCAAAATGCGTGAAATGTGCAGCCTTCTATATAGGCAAGACTGACAGAAAATTACGCGATAGGATATACGAACATAACTATTGTATTAGTAGACAAAAGTTAGAAAATGCACTAGCTAGACACTGCCTGGAAAATGAAGGGCATAGCTTTAAATTTAAAGCGATAGAGCAAATTAGTGAGGACCCAAGATGTAATTATGAACCCTTAAAACTAGAAAGAAAAGAGTTAGTATGGCAATTGAGAACTAACGCAAACCAATATCCAGGTATTAATGAAATGTCCTCCATTAAATGTATTTTGAGATTAAAAAATATGGAGAGATGAGATGTATGAAATTGTCTGTGACTGAAAGAAATGAACTTAGTAAATTTAGTGTCCACCTATGTCTATATATAAAAATTTAATTTAATTAATAATAAA
Source organism: Protopterus annectens (assembly GCF_019279795.1). Lineage (NCBI taxonomy): Eukaryota > Metazoa > Chordata > Ceratodontiformes > Protopteridae > Protopterus > Protopterus annectens. The sequence goes on along the minus strand of NC_056737.1, from coordinate 587,560,798 downwards.
AAAATGTTTAACATTCCACATAAAATTAATTATAAAAATTAATTTTTAATAACCTCTTTAAAATTAACTAGGGTTTAAAATGTTTTTTTAATGACAATAATAACAATAATGACAACTAATGTTGAAAATGTTGATTTACCATGGTAGCAGCTTAAAATTATAGAATCAAAGTTATAGAATTAGGAAAGTGTCTGAATTAAAAAGGTCGCCAACTTAATTGTTTATTTCATTTAATCTATTAGTAGTGAGTTATAGGAGACTATTGTATAAAATCAATGACGTTTTCATTAAATATTAAAAATGATTTAAGTTTAAAATGATTAGTTCCAAAATGGATGGGGATCAAATTCTAAATTATTGGTGTCTATACATAATAAGTTGATATTAGTCAAGGAGAGTTTTTTTAGAAAAATGTGGTTTTAAAATGGTTGTTCATATTTTTATTTTTTACAATTTTTACAATTGTTTTATAGTCTTTACTAAATCAAATGTGTTATTAGTGTTTAAATTAATTAAGAAAAACATTTGTATAAAATATATTAATATGTGGTTATGCTTGTATTAGGCAAGCATAAAAGCATAAAAGAAGAAAGTGTATACGAACGCTTTAATTAATTTAACTATTAATTAATCAATATGAGGCTCTTATAAAAGGGGCTAAATGCATTTCGTATTGTCTTCTGAGGAAGTTGCGTTTTATTGTGCGACGAAAGTGTACTGTATTCTAACACTTCAAGTCCTTTTAATAATAAATAGAATTATTCCGTGACTTCAAGCATCAAGGAGTTTTCTTCTAATTGCTGCATTCCAGTATTTGTGGTAAACGTGTGGATTACTGCACTTTGTTATCGAAACATTGCCGCTTTTGGGTCTACTGGTTCCTTTCGTTGAGAAATCAGACCTGTAAAATAAAATCTTTATGGCATAAACCAACCCATTTAATTTTCAACCTATTTTTCAAAATTAGCTGGACTGAGATTAACCTCTTCCCTTCCAGAATTCTCTGTTAAAACATATATATTTAATCTGTTAAAATGCTGTCTGACATGCATGTATATCTGTTTTCTGTCCAGGAGGACCCACTGTTGATGCATTTTTAACACAAGCAACTTTACAAATACATGTTTAACACAAGCATCTGTACAAATTAGTGTGATAGTCAAATGACATAAAATACAGTAATAGTTCAATTGTATTTACATACAAGAGATATACAAGCGATGAAACCAAGAGTTAATACAGTATGTTCTGTGCTGGCATATGTTACACATGCACTGCCCTGCTCTCCCTGGAATGATGGCACTACCTCATATAATCACATTTCATCTCTCCCCCCTTTGAAGACTCAACCTAGTTTTTTCAAGTGAACTTGGAAAAATGTTGCTTAAGATAAATGGGCCTGTCTGAGAACACATTAGCCTATACCCTGTCTTGAGAGCGCATCTGCATTGGTATTGCTGATCCACCTACAGTGCTGCACTGTCATGTCAGATGCCTGCAACCCTAGGTGCCATTTTAATAACTTGTCATTTTGCTGGCTGGCACAATGTAGACAGCTTAAGGGATTGTGGTCTGTAACTACAGTGAATTTCCTTCCATACAAATAGGGCTGAAGTTTTTGTAGTGCCCATACTATGGCTAGACATGTTTTTCTACAGCTGCATAACATTCCTCCCTGGGTTGGAGTCTATGGCAGAGATATACAACTGGTTGCTCTTCTGTCTCTGAGGAAACCTGGCTGAGTACAGCCCCCACACCATCTTTTGAAGCATCCACCTGCACAACAAATTGTTTGCTGTAATCTAGACTAACACAGGCTTTTGGAATACCTGCTCACAGGCTTGGGTCCACACTACCTTATCTGGCCTGTTTTTCCTTGTCAGGTCTGTGAAGGGAGGTGCTATTGTACTATAATTGGGAATGGATTTTCTATAGTACCTCGCTGTCTCCAAGAATACCTCTACCTGCAACACTGCTCAGATTTCTTGAACCTGGGTAGGGGATAGCCACTGGGACATTGCTACCCCTTTCACTGAGGTGGCAGTCTGAGCCTCAATGAGGAGATCAGTCACCAGATCCTCCTCAGAATCCTCATGCCATCCACTGCAGATACTCAGCACCAGGGGCTCCCTATCATGTTAACATGGTACTTTTTGTGTCCCTGCCTCCTGCCTAGCAGGTTTACTATGTAATTACATCATTGACTTTCCTTACCACTTCAAAGTGTCCCTCTCAAGCTGCCTGAAGCTTATTGTGTCTGACAGGAATGAGCAGTATAACCTGATTCCCACAGCATACTCTCAGGCTTGAGCATTCCTGTCATGCCAGACCTTTTTCTGCTGTTGGGCTCCTTCCAGGTTCTCTTGGGCCAAGCCCATGAGCCCCCTAAGCCTTGTCCTATGGTTTAGAACATATTCCACAACAGACTCCTTGTGGGATTCACACTCACCCTTCCACTCATCATGAATCAAATCTAAAAGCCCCCTCACCCTATGCCCATATGGGAACTCAAAGGGTGAAAAACCTGTGGATTCTGGGGTACTTTTCTGTATGCACACAGTAGATGGGGCAAATATTTGTCCCAATCTTTCTTAAACTGGTCTGCAAATTCCCATAGCATGGTCTTTAGAGCAGAGTTTAACCTCTCCACAAGACTATTAGTCTGGGGGTAGTAGGGGGTGGTCTTTAGGTGCTTCACCCCACAGCACTTCCACAGAGAAGCTAGTAGGTCTGACATGAAATTAGCACCTCTGTCAGTCAGTATTTCTCTTGGGAAAGCTACCCTTGCTGAAAATCTCTAACCAAGCATCTGCCACCTTCTCTACCTCGATGGAGGATGACAGAGCCACCATCTCAGGGTATCTAGTATCATAATCTTCTACCACCAGGATATACTTCTTCCCTGTGAAACTTGGGGTACTCAGAGGGCCCACAATATCCAAAGGCACTCTTTGAAATGGCTCTTAAATTACAGGCAAAGGCATTAAAGAAGCTTTGACCTTCTCTTCTGCCTTGCCAACTTTGTGGCACTGCTCACATGTCTTGCAGTAGCTTATTACATCCCTTGCAATCCAAATCTAATAAAAGTTCTGCATAATACATGTCTTGGTACACTTTATTCCCATATGACCTGCAAAAGGAATGTCATGGGCTCTGGCTAGAAGTGGCAGATGGTAGGCTCTGGGCACTACCAACTGCTGTATTACCTTACCTGCTAGCCATTCCTCAGGGGTCTACTCCCTATACAGTAACCCTTTGTTCCAGTATATTGACTCTCCTTTTCCTTGAGAATCAGGTGCCTCCCTAGCTACCTCCGTCAAGCCTCATAAGGTAGGATCCGAAAGCTCAGCGTATCTCAACTCTACCTTTGTGACCCTTCCCAGCTCCCTTTCCACAGAAACCCTGGTATCCTCTGACAGTGATACCTCACTGTCAGCCTGGGTAGTAACACTCACCTTTGTCCTTGCAGTCATTCTGTTCATGGAAACATCAGTACCTACCAGCAGCTGTGACTCCCTTTCAGCCTCACTGCTACAAGGTTGCTCCCTCCCAGAGATAGCCACATCACCACCTCCAGCTTCAGAACAGGGTCTGTCTGGCTCTTCTCCAAGCTACCAGACCCACATGACTGTCTGCAAGCCTGACTGCATGTAACTACATGCATACAATGTACTTATTCTTCTTCTTTCAGCTTTTCCCGGTTAGGGGTCGCCACAGTGGATCACCTGTCTGCTCATAATTGGCAGTGGAGTTTTACAGTGTTCAGTTGCCAGCCTGGCACCCAACCTTCTACAGAAGGCACACACATGCACACAATCATGCCTACGGCCAATTTAGAGTGTCCAATCCACCTACAGCATGTCTTTGGGATGTGGGTGGAAACCGGAGCACCTGGAGGAAACCCACACAACCACAGGGAGGACATGCAGACTCTGCACAGAAGACACCCCAGCTGAGAATAGAACCAGAGAACCTCTTGCTGTGAGGAAGTAATGCTAACTGCTGCACCACCGTGGCCACTCATGCACACAATGTACTGCATTATCAAAATCATTCCCTATCAAGACATCTGCAGGGATATCCTCAAACACACCTATCTACTTTCTTCCTTTTCCGCCCTCCCAGTCAAGGTGAACCCTGGCTAAAGGCATTTGGAATGGGGTCCCTCCTAAAGCTCTGACTGGAGTGGACTGCCCAACCAAGTACTTCTCCTCTTTAACCACTGCAGGCTTCACAGTGGTTATGTCAGAAGCTGTGTCTCTCTTAGCAGTGGTCTGTCTTCCATCCACTAAGATAGGATATAATCTCCAATACTAGTTTGGTACCCCTGTTGTCTCCAGACAACTTACTATAGGCATGATGTTATTCCCATTTGCTGGCTCCCTCAGCTTTTGTTTCCCACCTTGCTTCAGTGGACATTTGTATGCTACATGGCCCATCTGGTTACATTTAAAACATTTAACCCTTGATCCTGGCCATGTACCTGAAGTAGTGGCTTCCCCGTTATTAGTGGACTCTATTGGGGTGGTTTAGGCTGCCACCATGGGTTCCCTCATATCCATGTGCAGCACTGGGTATCCCCTACTTGTGCAGTGGTGGCCTGCTTGCTAAGTAGATATCCCCTTTTCTCCCCAGCTCATCTGTAGATTTACATGCCCAGACTGCCAACCAGATTTTCATGTCTTCAGGCAAAGCGCTAAGGGCTTGTTCCCTCACCAAAAGGTCTGGCAGCCTTCCAAAAGTGGTGACCCGATGCCCCTTATCCACCTTTGAAAATAAGTGCTTAACTCACCAATATAATCACATACACTTTTATTTGCTTTGCGTCTGTGCTCACAAAACGTTTCTCTGTAAGCTTCAGGTGTTAACTTAAAACATTCCAATAAACATTGTTTAACTGTATCATAGTTTAAACAATCAGTATCAGACAAATTAGAAACAGCAGTTACAGCTTTACCATGGAGTAAAGGGGTTAGGAACCATACCCAGACCCCCTTGGTCAACATTATACTGTTTACATACTTTTTCAAATATATGACTAAAACTATCAAAATTATCACCCTCTGTAAACTTTGGAAGAAATTTACTGACCTTTATTGATTCTGGGGTTCTGTTGTTCCCTTCCCCATTACCTCCATGACCCTGACAGAGCATCTTCGTCTCATGTTGGCACTATTTCTCCTTTTCTTTGGCCTCCAAATGCCACAGCCTGTCATTCACTTCGACCTCCAAATACTGCAGTCTCTCTGCTGCTTCTAATTCCATCTATTTTGCCTGTCACAGTCTCTCCTCTGATTCCAATGACAAACATTTGGCCTCCAGTTCAAGTCAGTTTAACTACAGATGGGTTTTTAAGTCCTCTCAGGAAAAGGTGAACTGTCCTGTTTCTGAAGGCTGCACTTCCCTTTCAGCAGACTAGTTTTCTTCCTAGTTGCTGGTCTGTGATGCAGTTGCAACTAAGGCTGACATTATTTCCTCTTTAGTCAGGATGGCATGCACCAGTCATTTAGCTTTGCACACCTTGGACAACTGGTTCTTTATCAGCTTGCCTTAATCCTCTGCTGACATCTTTGCCTGCTTTCCCTGACTAAACTAAACTAACAAAAAAAAACTGTTGTGAAAATGAAACTCCATAAATGGTGCATACCATCCTGACTAAAGAGGAAATAATGTCAGCCTTAGTTGCAACTGCATCACAGACCAGCAACTAGGAAGAAAACTAGTCTGCTGAAAGGGAAGTGCAGCCTTCAGAAACAGGACAGTTCACCTTTTCCTGAGAGGACTTAAAAACCCATCTGTAGTTAAAGTGACTTGAACTGGAGGCCAAATGTTTGTCATTGAATCGGGAGAGAGAGACACAGGCAAAATAGATGGAATTAGAAGCAGCAGAGAGACTGCAGTATTTGGAGGTCGAAGTGACAACTGCTGACAGGCTACTGAAGTTCAATTAATATCCCACCTAGCTGACACCAATATGTGGTGGTCTCTACTCCAGGCCAATAATCAAGGAGCTTCAATCTACACCACTGGCACTGGTGAGGGACAGCTACTAGGAGCAAAGATGGATACACACAGCATTTTTAGATGCAGATCTCTACACCAAGAACTATTTCCCTTAAGAGCACACAGGGAGCACACTCCAGGCCTGGGGCTGGACTCTCTTTCTGTCTCCAGGCCCCAAATAAAATTCCACACTGACCACTTTGGAGCTCTGTGTCTCTGTTCCCAGTAGCTGAGATACAGACTTGGATATTTGATTTTCACAAACATGCACACACACACACACACACACACACACACACACACACACACACACACACACACACACACACACACACACACACACACACACACACACACACACGTGGGAAAGGCTTGCACATATTTACCAGCTTTGCCCCTCTGCCCAGACTATAAGGTAATTACGCTGCCACCAGTCAGATACTTTAAGGCTCTTACAAGGGTACCCAATTATACTGAGTAAAATTAATACTAATACAAATGGTAGAATTTGACAAATGCAGCAAGGCTTTTAGGAGTGACCACAGTGTCACTAAAATAAACATAAGTACTCTTAAGATGTTAAAAGTATTCTCTAAAGGACCAGTCGCAATGAAAGATATAGAAATATTTAATAATAAATAATGAAATAGAAAACATGAGAATAATGAATATCTAGTTACAACAAACAACAGTGTTTCATTCACAGGAAATATAAAAATAACACAGTTGGATAGATTCACACAGATGCAGGAAACAATACTTAACTAATCTCTCTATATTTCCCTGATTGACTAAAGAATTACTGTTCCCTGGTTACTTACTAAAGCAAGGCAAGATGAAGTGTGTCGAGTTGCTTACTACGGCAAGGCAAGATGAGGTGTGTGGTTGTGTGAGATGTCTGTGAGAGATCTTTCCCATCAAGTTTCAGAAGACAAAGTGCTGCTGTAAAAGTACAGGAATATTTCTCACTAATATCTAAAAAAAATATTCCAGCGCTGGTTACAGAATGACATTACATCTGGTCACCTGCCTACTATACAATACACACCAAGAGCTTTGCTTAGATCTGTTGCAGCATCTGAAAGCTATAAAAAATTTCAAAAACTTTCAGTCTTCCAGGGGAGCAATTAATTCACTCCTAAGGATAATACAGTAAGATTACTAGTCCTGGTTTTCCAATACATTTTTGCCTCTGGTTGCAATCAGACCTGTAAGATGAAATCTTTATGGCCTAAACCAACCCATTTAATGTTCAACCTATTTTTCAAAATGAACTGCACTGAGATTAACCTCTTCCTTTCCAGAATTATCTGTTAAAACATATACAATTAATCAATTATAATAATACTGGCTGTCATATATGTGTATCTCTTTTCTGTCCAGCAGGACCCACTGTTGATGCATTTTTAATACAAACAACTTTACAAATAAATTTTTAACACAAGCATCTGTACAAGTTAGTATGATAGTCAAATGACATAACATTGTTTTACAAAACTATAAATCCTTCCTTTCCACCATTAGCAATATGGTTGTATTCATACTCAGAAAGCAGTGGCTTAGACAGTACCCTGGATCACAAGTGAAGTTAATGTTATAATTTTAAGATAATTTAAGTTATAGAAGGAATATATAACAAAGCATCTTTCCTCATGTATCCCATGTTAACAGACTGATTATAGTAAGTAATTTCACATCTAGCAAAGGGGTTAATCAAGTTACCTCATCTAGATAACCAAATCTGCTATCCAATCAACTTTCTAAAATATGACATGGTGAAATGTCCTAGGAGTTAATTTATTTTCTTTTTAAAGTTAATTCCTAAACTTCATCCACATTGTTCAAAGCAAAAGCTGACCAGACATCTAGCCTCTCTTATAATTTTCTATTTTTTGTCACCATACTTTTAGAATTTGTAGAGTATAAATTAGTTATAACCTCAGTTAGCAACAGTATTAATGAAAATGATATGCTTTATATATGGAAGACTACAACTATAATCCTAATGCATAAAGGTGGTCCTTCCAAGATTCTGACAACTTTAAAACTTTATTCTTTAGTCCCATTACCAAGATCTTAGAAAAATGCAACTTCTCATAACTTAGGCTAATGATGCAATTGCAATAATATTCACAAATATTCACTGTGTGAGTTTAGGCCTGGCTTTAGTACTGATACTGGAGTTGTGGTTCCTGACTGCTTATAATTTGACATTCAGTCAAGATAATGATATCAGTTCATTGTACCTCAACTTACCCAAGGAACTTAGTGAGGAACTAGGGAAGAGTGATTCTTTAGATTAGTCAGGAAAATATAGTGAGATTAGTTAAATACTGTTTTTTTCTGAATCTGTGTGTATCTATTCATCTGTATTATTTTAATATTTTTGTGAGTGAAATTCTGGTGTTTATTGTATTATTATAATTATTATTGTAAATAGATATTTTGTATTTTCATGTTCTTTTAGTATTTATTATTACATATATTTAAATGTTTCATTGTGGATGGTCCTTTACAGAATATTTTAACCTTTGAGGGTAGTTATATTTATTTGGTGAAGCTGTGGCCACTCCTGAAAGCCTTACTGCATTGGTCAAAACACTACCATTTGTATTAGTATTAATTTCACTCTGTATAATTGGGTACTCTTGTAAGAGCCTTAGAGTAGCTGGATTTGGAATGTCTGGTGGCAATAACTACCTTATAGTCTAGGCAGAAGGGGGCATAGCTAGTAAATCGTGTGTGTGTGTGTGTGTGTGAAAATCAAATCTCAAAGAGTGTGTTTGTGTCAGCTGGTTGGAGCAGGGACACAGAACACTGGTTTCACAGAAAGATTGGTGGAGGACTTGGCTTGGACACTTGGCTGAGAAATCAGCTCTACAACTGTGCTAGTGGGGATGTGCTCTTAAGGGAAATTGTGCTTGATGCAGATAACTGCATCTGGAAATACTATGTGTATCTATTTTTGTTCCAAGTGAAAATCCCTCCCTGGTGTCAGTGGTAAGGATTCAGACTTTTTGATTACTGGCCCAAAGAGGGGACATCACATATAGGTGGCAGTTGTGGGTTGATAACTGTTCCTATTAAATAAGCTGAATTAAGCTATCCTGGTTCTTCACCTGTTTGGCTGAAGAATTTTGTTATATGAAAACATTAATTAGCTCCTCTCTGCTAGTCCTAATATCTACAGTCTTTGTGAGGAAAATTCTGGATCATGGAGGTGTACCTGAATTAGTTCAGTACAGTATTGTCTTTCACCCAGTATCTAATTCCCCGCTATATCAAAGCTAATCTGCAGCACAACGTTTTTGATATTTAGCCATTTGGCTATGGGTCCATAGTTTAGGACTCATAGCACCTTTCTTAAACTTTCCTTTACCACCACAGCTCTGAAAGAAGAAGTCAGTTCTACAGAACTAGATGACATATCTGATAACTTCATGAATCAAACCTTCAAGGTCTGGAGAATTTACCATTTAGACCAATAGTGGATGGGAGAGGGTCTAAGACATACCCTTTTGGTTTAGTGGTAGATGGGTGGTTGAAAAATATGCTATATAACAACGAACACATATTAAAAGATTCATGGGATTTCTTAGGGCATATGAATGACACCATTTGTACTAAAGACATTACTTTTCTTTCAATTGATGTTATAAATTTATATACATCCATACCGAAAATTGAAGGTTTAGAATTATTTGAAGAGGCCATGGTTAAGAATACAAAATTACCCCAAGAGAAAATTAATTTGATATCAGAATTTATGGAAATAGTATTAGATAATAATTTATACTATTTGATGGTGAATATTATAGACAACATAAGGGTGTAGCAATGGGAGCCTCCTGTGCTCCCATTTTTGCTAACATGGTACTACTTAATTGGGAACAGCAACATATTTTTAAAAGTATCTTTAAAAAACACATTAAAAAAATACATGAGATTTTTGGATGATATATTAATTGTATGGGAAGGATCTGAAAATGAAATAGTAAGATTTATGGAATATTTAAATAATACCACAACCTTCCTTAAATTCACACATAAGTATGATAGAAAAATGATTAATTTTTTTGGACACAAATATAGAAATAAAGAATTTGAAGTTTATATCAAAAATATATCGGAAGCCCACTTTCAGTAATTCATACTTGGAATACTCTAGTAATCACCCTGTGGCACAAAAAAAAACAGTATAGTGAAAGGGCAATTTATAAGAGTAGCAAGAATGACATCTAGGTATGAAGATTTGGATCAAGAATTGAATTTTGTAGCAAAAATGTTCTCTGAAAGAGGGTACCCTGAGAAAATGATAAATGATACACTTGAATATGTTAAAGGAGAGTGGGGGATGAAATATAAACCCATATTGGGCAATAATGGTGGTATACAGGAACTTGAAAATAAAGAATTAAATTTTAATAGTAACAAGAAGTTTGAAAGGGCAATGGTAATTCCATACGGACAGAAAGCAAAGGAAATCCAGAAAATAATACAGAAGAATTGGGCTATACTTAAGAATAACCCAAAATTATGGGACATAGGGGAAGAAGCCCCTAATTTTGTATATAAGGTGGTACTGAATCTAAAAAAGAACTTCGAGAATGATAATAATAAAACTGGTGATAGAACAGGGACTAATAGGTGTGGGACATGTTCTCAATGTACTTTTATTTGTCAAGACAAGTGTATAAGATTAAAAAATGTTTTAGAATCAGTTATTAGACCGGAAAAAGGGAATTTCCAAACAAAGAGCATTATATATTTAGCCATGTGTAAATCCTGTCCAAGTTATTATGTAGGTAAAACTGAAAGGAGACTTAGGGACAGGATGTACAAGCATGGTTATCAAATTAAAACTCAGAATATTAATAATGCCCTTTTTAGGCATATTCAAGTGTCAGTTAAATGTAAAGAATTTAAGTTTTGTATTTTAGAGAAAGTGTTAAGAAACCCAAGGGGTGGGAATTATAAAAATTATGTTGAAGAGAGAGAGACCAGATGGCAGGTTAAATTACAAGCCAGTACGCCCCCTGGGTTGAATGAAATTATATCCATAAAGCCTGTGTTGAATAAAAAGGCAGAACAATACAAGTAAAATCTGCATAAAGCCATTTATGATTGATTTTAATTATTTTATTAGACAATAATGTGTCTTTTTTATGCATTAATACTAAGAATATTTCAGAACTATCTTTTAAATACACATCAGTAGGATGTTTTATTATGAAAGTGAATGAAATGTATTTGTTTGCTATCTTTTTAACATTGTGATTAAATGATGAATTAATTAAAGTGTGACATCAGAATTGGGTAGGGTATTTAAGGGGGATAATAATGAAAGTTTGCAGATTCTGATGAAATCCCCAAGAGGGGATGAAAGCGCTCAATCTGTATTTATAATTTGTGGAATAAAAAGATCGTTAAAAGCAGTTCCTGGCATCGACAGTGTTCGCTTTTGGTATTACATGTGTATCTCTTTTCTGTCCAGCAGGACCCACTGTTGATGCATTTTTAATACAAACAACTTTACAAATAAATTTTTAACACAAGCATCTGTACAAGTTAGTATGATAGTCAAATGACATAACATTGTTTTACAAAACTCCAGCTCGCTATGTTAGTGTATGCCCTCCTCTCCCTGTCACAGATGGCACTGCCTCATATCATCACAGTATAAATCCTTCCTTTCCACCATTAGCAATATGGTTGTATTCATACTCAGAAAGCAGTGGCTTAGACAGTACCCTGGATCACAAGTGAAGTTAATGTTATAATTTTAAGATAATTTAAGTTATAGAAGGAATATATAACAAAGCATCTTTCCTCATGTATCCCATGTTAACAGACTGATTATAGTAAGTAATTTCACATCTAGCAAAGGGGTTAATCAATTACCTCATCTAGATAACCAAATCTGCTATCCAATCAACTTTCTAAAATATGACATGATAAAATGTCCTAGGAGTTAATTTATTTTCTTTTTAAAGTTAATTCCTAAACTTCATCCACATTGTTCAAAGCAAAAGCTGACCAGACATCTAGCCTCTCTTATAATTTTCTATTTTTTGTCACCATACTTTTAGAATCTGTAGAGTATAAATTAGTTATAACCTCAGTTAGCAACAGTATTAATGAAAATTATATGCTTTATATATGGAAGACTGCAACTATAATCCTAATGCATAAAGGTGGTCCTTGCAAGATTCTGACAACTTTAAAACTTTATTCTTTAGTCCCATCACCAATATCCTAGAAAAATGCAACTTCCCACAACTTAGGCTAATGATGCAATTGCAATAATATTCACACATATTCACTGTGTGAGTTTAGGCCTGGCTTTAGTACTGATACTGGAGTTGTGGTTCCTGACTGCTTATAATTTGACATTCAGTCAAGATAATGATATCAGTTCATTGTACCTCAACTTACCCAAGGAACTTAGTGAGGAACTAGGGAAGAGTGATTCTTTAGATTAGTCAGGAAAATATAGTGAGATTAGTTAAATACTGTTTTTTTCTGAATCTGTGTGTATCTATTCATCTGTGTTATTTTAATATTTTTGTGAGTGAAATTCTGGTGTTTATTGTAAATAGATATTTTGTATTTTCATGTTCTTTTAGTATTTATAATTACATATATTTAAACGTTTCATTGTGGATGGTCCTTTACAGAATATTTTAACCTTTGAGGGTAGTTATATTTATTTGGTGAAGCTGTGGCCACTCCTGAAAGCCTTACTGCATTAGTCAAAACACTACCATTTGTATTAGTATTAATTTCACTCTGTATAATTGGGTACTCTTGTAAGAGCCTTAGAGTAGCTGGATTTGGAATGTCTGGTGGCAATAACTACCTTATAGTCTAGGCAGAAGGGGGCATAGCTAGTAAATCTGTGCCAGCCTTTCTCAGGTGTGTGTGTGTGTGTGTGTGTGTGTGTGTGTGTGTGTGTGTGTGTGTGTGTGTGTGTGTGTGTGTGTGTGTGTGTGTGTGTGAAAATCAAATCTCAAAGAGTGTGTTTGTGTCAGCTGGTTGGAGCAGGGACACAGAACACTGGTTTCACAGAAAGATTGGTGGAGGACTTGGCTTGGACACTTGGCTGAGAAATCAGCTCTACAACTGTGCTAGTGGGGAGTATTACTGGGGACCTGGAGAGAAAGAGAGAGAGAGAGAGAGAGAGAGAGAGAGAGAGGGAAATCCAGACCTCGGACTCAGTGTGTTCCCTGTGTGCTCTTAAGGGAAATTGTGCTTGATGCAGATAACTGCATCTGGAAATACTGTGTGTATCTATTTTTGTTCCAAGTAAAAATCTCTCCCTGGTGTCAGTGGAAAGGATTTAGACTTTTTGATTACTGGCCCAAAGAGGGGACATCACATATAGGTGGCAGTTGTGGGTTGATAACTGTTCCTATTAAATAAGCTGAATGAAGCTATCCTGGTTCTTCACCTGTTTGGCTGAAGAATTTTGTTACATAAAAACATTAATTATCTCCTCTCTGCTAGTCCCCACTGGTTCTATTTGCATGGCTCCTAATATCTACAGTCTTTGTGAGGAAAATTCTGGATCATGAAGGTGTATCTGACTTAGTTCAGTACAGTATTGTCTTTAACACAGTATCTAATTCCCCGCTATATCAAAGCTAATCTGCAGCACAACTTTTTTGATATATAGCCATTTGGCTATGGGTCCATAGTTTAGGACTCATAGCACCTTTCTTAAACTTTCCTTTACCACCACAGCTCTGAAAAGAAGAGAAGTCAGTTCTACAGAACTAGATGACATATCTGATAACTTCATGAATCAAACCTTCAAGTCAATCATTCTATTGTTAAATGATAAAATAAAATGTGAAATAAAAATAAAAAAAACTAATACCGGATTTGTATTGTGCAAAATATATTTATTTCTGTATGCATATGAGTGTCTGTTTGTATGCATGTTTTGATAACTAGGTTGTCCAACTGGGTTTTTGGACCACTTTCAGTGGAGACCAAAGAGAAAAGGCTACAAGACTGTGAAACACCGGATAAAAATTAAAACCACTACTTACCAAAAATGGCACATTATTGGTAATATAACTTTAGTACAAGGGTTACTGTTTTGCAGATGATATATTTAATACTAACATTTAATAATAAAAAGATACAATTTCTTACAGGTCTGAAACATTCTGCTCTTTAATAGGAGATTTTCTCTAGTTTACTGAACTGATGTTTTTTGTTCAGCTGAGATAGAAAAAAATACTCATGGCATTGTTCCTAGGTTAGAAAATATGGGCTCTACAGAAAAAAAACATAAACTATTAGTATATAAGCAAATTATATATCAGTCTAATTATTACATTTTTAGCATAAGCATGTAACCAAGTTCATAAAGTAGTCAAACAAGACTTTTTTTTTAGGTAGTGATGTTCACAGTGTTGACATAATTTGCAATGTAGGGAAGGTATGACCTACTGATTTTCCGAGTACTACATTGCATTATTAATTAGCTTTTCTAAGGGCTTCATGATTTGAAGGTTAGTAGGCACCATCTTGGGACTGTCGAATTAATGTGGATTGTTTTGGAGCCATCACACAGATAGCCATGAAGGCAGTTTGTGACATCATCAGCATTCCGTTAATGAGGGTGTCATAAGTAAAGCCCTAACCCCTGCCCTGGGGGCTGATGTTAGCCTCTGCATCATTGCAGGACAAGCTACACTGTACTATGAATATCTGGGCTTCCACCAACCCTAGTGAAGGCTGCCATCACCAGCTTTGGATCACTAAACCCACATGCCTCGTGCTGGCAATTTCAGTATTGTGCAAACCATCCCTTGCATGGTCACAACTGACCCACCAGAAGCAACCTGTTCTTTCCGCCAAAAGGGGTGAGCTGGCATCAGCTATTTAATTGCTCTCCTCTATGTATACATGCCATGGATCAATCCAGCCTACAACATATTAAGTTATTTTAGGATAGATTTGTTCTTGGATACTCTGGAAACCTGCTGAGATACCTGTATAAATGGTGTAGCCATAGAATAGTCTGGTGAATAAACTCAAGCTCTAGAAGTAAGAAAGCATAAAGCTATCTAAGGACTTCCTAACACAATTTTTAATTTCTTGGCTGTAGTATTTATTTGCTAATCTAAGAAAAGAGTATTGTCAAAAAAGGAATCTAGATATCTGAGATTATGTCACCACACATGGTTTTAATTTCAAGCTTGGAGGACCTAATAGTCTTATAGTAGATGGTGCAGAAAACAACAGAGTTACTTTTGTTTGAAGTGGGAATGAAGTGTGATTTTTTTTAAATATTTTCCAGCAGCTAGAAACTTGCCTATAGATCATTTTAAGCAGTTATGTGATTTTTTAACCACATAGAGTAGTAAACTGTTATCTGAATACTGCAATATGTGTAGAAGTCCATTGTGATTAAGCAGTCAGCTCACTTATAACTTGAATATGGAGACTTGGGATACTCATTTGTTACCCATGAATTCAGCAGACAGTTCCTGTCCTCATTCAAATTTGCTATTGGTGACATAACTGCCAAATCAATTTAAGGTAGGGGGATATAAGCTTATACCACTTGATATGTTTAAGAGTCCAAAGTGACTTACAGTAGTGAAGGCGTTGGATACGTATAGAAGGAGCCTGGATACCACTTTACCTGTGTAAAGTTTTTCCATATTGAGTTCAGTGATTGATAGGAGAACTGTGCTTACTGACAGGTGTATTATATTTACTGATAACCTGCTGTGAAGTCCATGCTGATAAGTATTCAGTAGGTTGGGCTTAAGCATATGAAATGAGTTGGTAAATTGTAACATATTTCTACCAGTGAGTGCTGAAAGAAAAAAAGATAAAATATTCTTTAAACTATTATAACTGTATAATCATAAAATACCAAAGCAATGATGAAGTAAGTTACATATTTAACCAAGGTAAGGGGAATCATACAGTTTATTCATTCAGACAGTACCCTCATAGCCAAGTAATACTTCCAGTTGCAGCTAAGATATAAATTACTCATAACTTTGGTATTCTATACTACTATATATGTGTATACCTTAATGTATTTTTCTACTGTTTTGAACTTTTATTTTATTTGTTCTACCCATTGTATTCAGATTATTCTTAGTTTTAGGATTGTTGATACAACATTAATTTCATTTAAAGTTTAAAAAATGCAGTTTGCAACATCACCTGTTTGATTTGAAACTGAACTGCAAAAATTCATATCATATAAAGAGAAAAAAATGTAGCTTGAAACATCATGGACTTGAAATGAAACTAAACTAATTTCATGGGAGAAAGACTGGCAGAAGTTGCATTATTCAAAATATTTTATATTGGTATTTTGCATTAAGTTAACTAGCACTTTGTAGGGGAAATGTATTTGCTCTAAATCATATTATTAATAAGGGTGACTAAATAAGACTGGAGCTTAGCCATAAAAGGGATCTTGATCAATATAAAATCCTCTAGACAGTAGCAGCCCCTCTACAGTTCTTGCTATGATGTTCTTATCCATTAAAATTCAAGAGAAAAAAAAAACAGAGAGAAATATAATGTACTAATGTCCTGGAGAATAAGCTACTTGAAGTACAGAGATAATAAGTTCCCTGGTGAATTCTTCCAAGAAAGTCTGAATAGTTAAATATACGTGCTAACATGGAAAATGATAAATATAAACAGAGAAGATCAAATGGAAAGGCTAAAGAATAAACTCGAAATACAGTACTCTACAAAACTTTTGAAGTGGGTAAATAAAGGAGCATTCACTTTACGTTTAATGCTACATATGTATGTTCATTTGATGTGAATATAAATATTCATTCACTTATTCTTTTATAACTTCATTTGTCCATCTTCTTAAAATTGTTGTAAATTCAGTGAAACTTACTATTAATAACTGTATTAGGTAGTTTAAGCAGAAAGCCTGTGACTTGATGATGGTTTACATTTCTTTGCCATATTGATTTTCCTTCAGTCCGACAGTTTATTTCTCTGAGATGTGCCATATTATCATATATGTAATCATAGAAGATAGAAAATAGTTATTATATGGTTGGCTATAAAGTTTTATCTCAACATGCTTTCTTTTTATCTCATAATATAAAGGTATCACCTCTTGTAGGATAAGAGTATTACTGTTGGCTAGCAAAATACTCATATGACTGTTTCTCCAGAGGAAACACTGCAAACTAAATGACTGTAAAACTTAACTGTGAAACACTAACACAGTAAGCCTTTCTGTAATTAAATAAAACACTAACCCTTTCTGTAATTTATATACACGCTGGTGACAATATCCCAGTATTAGAACACAAACTGTCCTGGTTCTGCTTCACCCCAGGAAATTATTCTCCTAGGGGATGTCAATATTAACTGGTTACCCTTTACCTCCAACTCCCCTAGCTCTAACATAAATCTCCATGGCTTCTCTCAACTCATCACTACCCTTACAGACTGCAATAAACCTACAATAAACCTACCAAGACTCACTCTATTATAGACTGGATACTTGTATCAAACCCAGTCCCATATCACCACCCTGCTTCCCTATATGATTCCATCAGTGATTACTCTCCTATCTGCATCCAAAGACTCACTAAATACCTACCAAGGTCTCATAAACTAACGGATTGCTGTAGCCTCTCTAACTTCTATCCTGACATACTAAACAGATTACTGTTCACTATTAAATGGTACTTCCTGTCACACTTACCTCTTAAAGATGCAGTGAAAATTTTAACATCTTAAGCATACTAAGCACTCTTGTTACTCTTAGGGGAAAAAAAAATAGCTATCTCAGCCAAAACATGCTGTTATGCATAAAAATATTCTGCCTGGAAACTCTGGACAAAGACTAAAGCACCCATCTGCCTTTAAACCTGCAAAAGAACTCCATAACCTTAACAAAAAACATATCATTCTAGCCAAGAAATATTTCTATCTCAAACCCCAAACAACACAATGTAACAACCTCAAAAAAAATCTGGAACTCTATAAATCAAACCTGCACCCTGGTAACTTGACCTACCTAATAACACCCCCCTCAAAACCGCTACCCTTTTCAACTCCTATTTCACTGACACATTCAGAAATCTAACACAAAACACTAACTCCCCTAACCACACATATCCCTCTACACCAACCATGCAGACATCTACCTCCCACAACCTTTTAGATCCCTCTTCCCCCTCAAATAACAATAACTCCTTCTTTATAAAACCTGTCCCCACTAGCTATATAAAATACCTCCTTCTCAAGCTTAACCATGCTCTCCTTCTGTGGACAACCTTCCTCCATTCTTCCTCAGACTAGCTGCTAGCTGCCTACATCATTTCTATTCTTATAAACCACTCTATAAATGAACCCACTGTACCCTTACTATGGAAACAATTTTATACCATACCTCTCCACAAGGGTGGCAACTCTACAGAACTCTCTAACTTCCAGCCTATAGTAATAATGTCCCCCCTCCATATTTCTAGAAAAATGTGTACATAAGCAACTCATAGCCTACTTACTCAAAGAAAAGCTACTTACAAATACACAACATGGTTTCATCCCATGCTCTCATCTCCTTCACTAACTCAATCTCACATGCTAGAGATAATAACAAACTCATATTATGTCTCTTTCTTGACCTCTCCAAAGCATTCAATATCATCTCTCACCATGGGCGGCTCATGCCATCGGACTGCAGGACTGTAGCCCTCCCAGCAAAAGATGGACATTTTACATTACATTATAAAAAGTAAAATAATGTATTTAAATATATTTTATTAGAAAACCTAGAAATCATGTTTTGCTGCTAAGCGAGTCTGCAAAGTCCTGGAACTCGAACTGCGCATGCTTGTCGAGTTCCAGGGTTTTTTTTTTTCAGCGAACGTCTGGAAATCTAGACTGCTGTAAAAACAGTCCAGATTAAAGAAAAGGCATTGGTTTGATGCCCAGAAGTCTATGCGGTTTAACCGCAGAGTAAATTAGAAAGGGGTTCAGCCTGCCACATCGTCAGGCCCGTACATGACGTGGACAGTTGGAGCTACTGATTGGTTCACGCTCTCTTCTCAAAAAAGAGAGTGAGAAACAATCAGTAGCACTAAGCACACTACTGTGTGTTACAGAATATGGACGATACCTTAGGACTTTAAAATTAAATGCAACCTGTTCCTGAAAGTAAGTACTGTGAGAAACTATGCTGTTCTTCATGGAATAAACCACAGGGAGTGTTATGTTTTCTTTTTTTTTCAAGCAAAGTGGGTGGGTTGTTATTTTGATTTTCAAGTGTGATTTTGAGAAAGTAAACCTGTGTTTTTTACAGAAGTCCTGTCTCTAAGTGTCTTCTTGGATTTTGAGAAAGAAGATATTCAAAGTGCAGAATGTGTGACACCAGCAAGCAAACTATTACAAGCATGGCCAAATAAATGAACACATCACCTAACAGAAACAGGAAGCCATTTAGCTCATGGAATGGAAGTGCAATGATGTTCAATGAGGTTAGTGAGGGTGACAAATCTTAAAAGTTTTGTTTTCTGTTGTTTGTGAGACTGCAGTATTCTTGTCAGATAAGGGGCAATAATCAGTGAGTGGTACTCAGTTTTTCAGATTAATATGTGAATTGTTATGCCTTTTCTAGCACCTGGGTTAAGAAGTTACGAGAGACTATAGGCAATTTTTCTTACAGTAGTACTTTGATAGCAGTAAGCTCACTATAATTACAGAATGATAGTGTGACATCTAATATTCTCCCAAAATATTGTCGTCATTTAGTAAAAGGGAGTATACAACCTAGTGGGGCAGCAATCTTGGGTATGAAAATATTAGCATACATTTGAGATGGTAAAAAATAGCCATAAGAGTAGTGCATTTTGGTTGAAAACCCTGCTATCTGCTAATAGGAAACAGTCTATGCCCATTGTTAAAAATTATTTTTGGGGGCATAACAGCTGCTTTCATTCATTCATTCATTCATTCATTCATTCATGTGTGAGTGCATGTGTCAGAGTTTGTTTGGATGCCTGAGAGGTAGCAGCAAGTGATACCAGTTGCATGTAGTTCGCTTATAATGAGAAATGAATGCAGTGTAGTATTTGTATCCTTGGATAGTATTAAATTACTCCATATCTTTCTAAGGGGTGAGATGATTACTTTTATTTAGGCAACACAGAGATTAAGAAGGAATAAAAGAATCCTTGTTCCGAGGATAATGACTGCAGACCACTTTCCATCAGTGCCTGCAGGTTTAGTGCTCACCTTTCAGCAACCATTAAAGTCATCTCACTAAAAATGTAGAATAGGTATACATGACAGCTGACAATCAGTAGTGAGCCTCTAGCCAAAACCCCTTGGGGCAAAAATGGATAAATAAGGTATACCTCGGATAGGTGATACTGAAGCAGGTTTGAAAGATGTGTCTTCTACTTTTTCCAGTAAAATTAAGCTTGTAGCAGGTGTTGCTGAAAATAAAGCCTGGGTATATTTCCAAATGTAAAACAGAAAGTGGGCATGACTGAAGTAGGAACAAAAGAAAAAAGTTGTTCTTAATACCACTACAATGGTATGTGTAGTAATGTATCCTCAATCTATAGACCTGTGTCTCACTAGTCATTAGGAAATTACTGGCCTGTGTCATGTCTAAACCTACCCTCAGTCGCATTTGCATACAGCATTGGGTGCTGTCATTTGACTTATTAAATGCCCTTCGATTAATGCAACCTGGCTAAATAGTTAGCTGCTTATACTGTCTTATTCTTGTTGTTCATCTGTTCTAAGCCTCTGTCTTAATACCTTTATATAGCTTTTTTGTACTATATGGCACTATCTTTTAAAGGAATGAAATAAATCATGTCCTAATGGAATTTATAACTGTGTCACACAGTGTTGACTCACTAGTCTCTCACAATTTGTATTTGAAAATAATAAGGCAGTACTGTTTTGTTTTCTCACCTTGAAAAAAGTTGTTGCATTTTGGCTGAATAATATATACTTGTTTTAGTTCATCTCTTAACCCCAAAACTATGTGTCAGGGGTTTAACTCATTTACCAAAGGCAGGTAGAACCCACAGAGCGCATGTGTGTGAGAGTCGGGTATAACTGGTGCAGCCATTGATAATGTGCCCACTGTTGTATCAAACAGTAGTAGCTATTAAAGTGGGGTTTGTAGAACAGACTATAACAAAGACTTGAAGCATCAACAGTCGAGTATGGCTCACAGAAGGCCTGCAGGTCATTGTGCTATACAATGTGAATATCATTATGTCAGATAATCCAGTTATATATTCCATTGTATTTTGTGATATATATTAATTAGAAGGATGATACTTCTCTTAACATAGCACTCTGTTGTTAAAAACACTGCCATAAGAAATTCTTGTGATTACTCTCAATTATTCCCACATCTGTCTATATATGTTAAAACAATGTAGTGTGTAACAGACAATACAGTACAGTAGTCTGTTACATTTATCAAGAAGAAAGTCAAATTAATGATATTTTTAGCAAATGTTATAACGGCAGGTTCAACAGCTTTAGTAATGTCAGTTTAAATTTTGTCAAAGATTCACCTGTCAGATTTTTTTTCAACTAGGTATGCCACACCATAGTTTTTGTGTTTTAGTAATAATGCAAACTGCTTTTGTGAGGTAAATGCTCTGAATGTAAATGTTTTCTTATTGGAATGTTAGTAACAGTAATAATTTGTTACATAGCAAAATGTATAGAAATGTTTAAATGTTACAGTGCGCCTTCATTTCAAAATGTTTGATTTTGACTACTTAGCAAATTTATAAAAATATTTAGTTGCCACAGTGAGTATGTAGTCTAAAATTTTTGATTTGATTGAGTTTACATTTAAACAGTGTGTCACAAATGCATGGTAGGGTATAAGCAGGTAACCAGAGTGAATATTTACCCTGTGTATAATTTGTATTCAGGTGATTCTTATAGGGTATAATATGGTATATTACTAACATATTAGCACTTTCAGGTTATATCACTGCAACATGACTATATAGTTAAGATGAATGCGTATGAAGCTTGAGTGACCAAACATAGTGCAAGTATAACACAGAATGACTCCCTCTCTAGCAATGTATTAAGGCTTTCATATGGGTGTTAAGGCGTGTTTGTATTTCAGCACTTTTTGTGTAAATGCCATCTTTTTTGTTCAGTTTTGTTAGTATAAATGTGTATTCTACATATTTCTATGAAAGAAAGGAAAACAGAAACGTCTGATGGTTGATGTGGGTCTACATTTTAACAGGTTGAGAGGTACGTGCAAATTGCTTTATAGAATTAGGCATATCCAAACCTCTCAACTTCTCTTATTTTGTCAGCTGTTCAAGTTAGCAGTACTAATATTAAAAATGTGTCCCTTCTTTTATAGGTTCCCAGCTGTATTGTGTGGCTATTTTATATTTTTGCATCACATTTTTGGTCCGTTTTTCATAAAATTGTGTTTTTTTGGCAAATTAGTGGCAAATCATTAAAGAGTGAAGTTAGAAAATAATGACAGACATTTGAGTTTCAGATTTCATACCCTTCAGAAAATGCATACTAATACAAGACCTATTTATTATTCTATTATATTTCTAAGTTTATAAGAGCAATATTTAAAAAATGTCCTTATTTTTGGGTCTTTGTCCCACTTCTATGTATGGCTTTGTTCAGATTTCTTGCTCTGAGGTTGAGAGGTATGACAAATGTGTCAGGGCCATTGCAGTCAGCCAGAGACATTTCAAATTGTGACATACTTGTTGCACCCCACTCCCCCATGTAGTGACTCTGGATGTGTCCAAGCAAGGCAAGGAGCAGTTATGCAGTGTAAATGTGCAGAGTATCCCCCATCCAAGGTAAACACAAGTACTACAGTGGCTTTTCATTTGTCCTTGATTTTGCAGAATGTTCTGGTTTATGTCATATTTTTATACTGTTGATTTAGGCTTATTATTATTCAGAAAATGTCTGCTGCTCTGTGTTTAAGTAGCAATGCTTTAATGACCATCAGGTAAGCTTGTCTGAGATTATAAGATGCAAGTAAGCTTTAATAAGCATACTGTTAAAGAACTGCCAACACTGAAAGCCTTTCTGTTGTTGCCATGCAGAGCATACTTACATAACTAGATAACATATAAGCCTTGGGTATTGAAATGCATATGGCAGTATTTGTAATAAAGGACAGGATTACATTATTTTAACAAGCTTATTACATTTGTTGGAGACTTGCAGTCATCTTTGCAGGCTTTACCTGCAAACTAAACAGAAAGCCAATCTATCGTGTGTGGGCCGTAACCTGTGCAGTAATCCTTTAAGCAGTGTATCTTGAGCTTGTTTCTTGTTTGCTTTTTTATTTTTTACTTTGATCATGTTTTCCCCATGAAACAAGTAGATAGTTGTCAGGCAGCAGGTCTTTTTTGGATAATAAACATTTTTACAAGTGGGGGTATCAGAGAGATTGCTACTTTCAGCATGTTACTTGGTACTTTAATAAAGCTGAATATAAATTATAATTAGAACTGCAGTGCAAGGAGAAGTGGTTTGAGTTGAGTGCTGCTTGTTTTTCTTATACTTGAGTTTGACTGGCATTCCAGTAATGTATTTTAAAAGTAATTTATTTTTTCATGCCTTACAATGGTTTTGTTTCCATCTAGATATTAAGTAAGCTGTCATGCAGCCAATGCATTTAAATATTTTATTCTTGTACACTTCATTTTGTCTTGATTGGACTCTCATAATGATGGTTTGGCACCCAGGGCAGCTTATTTAATTAAAGTTACAGTTTTTGTGGTTTTGAGCATAGCTCCTCCCCCTCTAGTTGGCCGCAAACCCTTCACATTGACCCCACACATTCACCTGTCTCCTGCAGCCCCCCCCTTTGATTTGAAGTCACCAGCCGCCACTGTCTCTCACCCTATGCTACTTACCAAACTCTCTGGCCTCAACCTTTCCAGTACAACATTTCCTGTTTCTCTAGCTATCTCTCTAACAGACAACAATCAGTGCAATGGCTTTCCTCCACATCTTCCTTTTCCACCCATCAAAACAGGTTTTCCACAAGGGTCAATTCTTGGTCCCCTGCTATTCAATATCTTCACTAATCACTTATATTCATTCTTTTCATACTCCTCTCTTTACACTGTGCGGATGACTCCACAGTCATCTCTACCTCTGAATCCCTCTCAGACCTTCACACCTTCACACAAAACTTGTTTAACTCTATTGAAGAATGACTCTCTAATAACCAACTAATCATAAATCCCAACAAGGCAAAGCTTCTTCTATTCTTACCTAAATCTCCCTCACACCTTTAACCTACTTTCTCCATTACAGCCTTTAACAGCACTGTAATTAATGCAGAAACTCACAGCAAACTCCTCGGAGTCATCAGAGATGACAAACTCATGCTATTCCTCCATGACCACCACTGCACAAAGAAAACACATCAAAAATCCAGCTTACTTTATAAAAATAACAAATTTCTCACAAAAGACT